>NW_027429697.1:0-2068 GCF_044706935.1 Curcuma longa | reverse complement strand
AAGACCGTTCACGATCTCCTTAAATCGCCCGTGCATTTGGCTTACCATCTCATTGGGCTTCATGGTGAAGGTTTGAAGTTGTCCTACCAAGAGATCTCTCTTGGCTCGTCTTGATTCGCTTGAGCCTTCGTTTAATTCGATGAGCTTCTCCCAAAGCTCTTTGGCCGAGTTGAATGGTCCGACCTTGCTCAGTTGTTCTTTGGAAAGCCCGCATTGCAAAGTGGTTGTGGCTTTTGCATTTGCTTGAGCCTTCTTGCATATATCCTTCGACCATTCCTTGGTAGGTAGAGGTGTTCCAGATGCATCCTTGGGTTTCTCGAATCCGTCTATAACACTAAACCAAATGTCAATGTCGTTCATCAAATAGTATTCCATCCTACCTTTCCAATACGCGAAATCGTTGCCATCGAAGTAGGGCGGTCGTGCGGTGTTGTATCCCTCTTGAAACGCCATTAATGATTTCGGTTGAGCGTTGGTTCTTCCGAAGGTAACCCGCTCTGATACCACTTGTTGGGATCGACGCGTTCGCTAGAGGGGGGTGAATAGCGATTTTTCGATCTTGCCTGCGAAAATGTTAGCGGAAGCAAAATAAAACAAGAAAGAAAATTCCAATCGCTAACCCGTTCGATTTACTTGGTATCCACCTCAACGAGGTGACTAATCCAAGGATCCACACACACAGCCGACGATTCCACTATGAAGAATTCTCCTTCTCAAAGCAAGCTTCGAAGGCGGAGAAACCTTTACAAACGATTCCTTCCTCGTACAAGGTTTGTAATGAAGTTTTAGGAGGAAGAGAAAGAGTTTTTACAATATCAGAGAGCTGTCAGAAAGATGAAAGAATCAAGAGTTAATGTCTTCGACGTTGACCGCTCTTTTTATAAAATTCCATACATCAGTCGACTGCTCCTAAGGCCAGTCGACTGATGGGCTTCAAACGGCTCTTTAATTCGCATTTAATTGGCCAGTTGTCACCCAACGGTAGTCTATCAGTCGACTGCTCCAACGCCAGTCGACTGATGCCAGTCGACTGCTCACTCGACTGATCTTTCTGTCCACTTGTGTGTGTGCTTCTGATCAATCACCAGTCGACTGCTGGCAGAGCCAGTCGACTGCTCAAGCTGAAAACTTCCCTTTCAGCTTATTCTTCACCCCTTAGCCTTGACGCAAGTCTTCAAACGCCTTCCACAAGCCTCGTGCACTTCCTTGCACTAGCTTGAGACGTTTCCCTCGGCTTCGTCGTGCTAAGTCTTCCCTTGCCAAGAGGCCTCGCCTCCGGGACTTCATCCTTTGCCAAGAGGCCTCGCCTCCGGGACTTCATCCTTTGCCAAGAGGTCGCGCCTCCGGGACTTCATCCTTTGCCAAGAGGCCGCGCCTCCGGGACTTCACCAAATGCCAAGACTTCATTCCTGGACTTTCCTGTGAACTCAAGTCACACATGTCAGATCACAAACATTGCCTAACTTAAACTGATTTAGCCAAACATTAAAATCTAAATCACTTGGGGCAAAATTGCACCAATCATCTAGTATTTCTATTACTAATGATTAAATAGATTAGTTTTGATTAATGTTTGTTGGATATTATGATTCCATGTCTTTTCAATGAAAATGCATGAAATTCTAAAGTAATAAAATGAACTAATGCTTAATTAGTTTTTGAGATTGATACTTTTGGCGCATGAGGTATGCTATGTGATACATTGTATGTAGATTAGTTTTAAAGAGTGCAAAAAGTTCATTTATGATCCTTTGCATACAAATATAGTTAGAAATGCTTTAGTTTGCTTTATAATTATTAATTGAGTGTTTAAATAAAGTTTAGATCTATGAATGGTGTATCAGAGGTTCTGAAACCTGATTATTAATTGAACATGATAGAAAAGATTTTCGCACAAGCTAGAAAATTTTAAATTATTGCTAAATAGAGTAGCAATTCAAGTAATACAAGAAGTAAGGTATAAAGAAAGTAACCCGACTCATAGAAAGCATGAAGGGCGGGCGTTACAAAAACGTGAAACAAAATATTGGAAAAGTAAAGAACTGAAACTAAATGTAAGGAATAGAAT
>NW_027429696.1:0-4665 GCF_044706935.1 Curcuma longa | reverse complement strand
ACGAAGGTCCATCAACCCCCACCATCCAGGCTGCTGCCAGTATCCCCCCACCATTCCCCAGCAGTTGGTCAGCAACTCCCACCATTTTTTATATTAAAAAGTATGTTTTATTTAAATATTACAAATAAATTTTTTTATCGTAAATTAATTTACCCCATCAAAATTAAAGATTTAAACGACTATAAATTTATAAATATCTTTAACTAAACGACTGTTATTTTTCTTAATATTTACAATATTTTGTTTTCATAAAAATTAATTATAAATTATTATATAATTTAGAGTGTTTTATTTTTAAAATAAAAAAAATTATAAAAATACCTTTTAATGATTCTCAATTATAAATTATGGATAGTAAATAAATTTTCCAACGACAACAATAATAAGAATTAAACTCCACTTGCAGTCTGCTCCACTCAGTTGTTGGCCCTCAAATAACAGTGCTATTGTGCTAAGCGCCTAAGCCACAGCCAGTGGAACAGCTGGCAGCTCATTCTCACGGTCTCTGTCGCGCTCTCTCTCTCTGACTTCCACCCAAAGAGGCCGACAAAGGCGAGTTTTTTTTTTTTTTTCACCTTTGCCAAGGAACAAGAGAAGAAACCATGGCAAAGTCCCTGACATCTTCTTCTTCCACCGACAACAAAACGCACTTCCTCCTGCCCCCGCTGCTTCTCCTCTTCCTCCTGCACCAGACTACTGCAAAAACTAGTGCAGTGGCCGAGCTGCCTCGCGGTCGAAATTCAAATGCAGATGCAGATGCAAATGGTGGGGGATGCTTGGTCGAGCATGATCTGGAGCTGGAGATGAGCTCGGAGGAGAGCAGGAGGCTGCTGTGGGCTGTCACGGAGAAGAAGTACATCAGCTATGAGGCTCTCAAGGGGGATGTGGTGCCCTGTTCCAAGCCCGGAGTTCCCTACTACAACTGCCACGTTTTCCCCAGGGCCAGTCCCTACACCCGGGGCTGCCAAATCATCAGCGGCTGCAGAGGCGACAGTCCCTAGAGGGAGGAAGGCATCGACCACCAGGTGAGAGGAACAAACCCTATACATTTTGCACCTAAGAATAATTTCTTACATATATTGTTGTTGTAAACATAAAGATGTTTGCAATGCCAGTATTTCTCAAGAGGGCGCAAAAATTCTTGCCAAATTTGATCTGACTACTAATTAGATAAGTAATGATATGATGATATCCGTTGTGTTGTTGGTAATTAAGCTATCTTCCCGATCGCCTGCAACCATTTCACTGTCACAGAGTCAACTATGCATGGTGTTGCTTTGTGGAATAGCTGCTTTTAGCTAGTTGTGAAAATTCTTGGAATTGGTAATTCGTGGTTTAGAGATTTTTCTATGAACATATATGCTTACTATTGCGCATGAAATTGATCGTCTGCTAAGATTCTGGTTTGGACTTAACAGGCCTTGTCACAAAAGTAAGGCAGGGAAATAGAATTGATCCTCCTGCAAAACCTTACAAAAAATTATATCTTCTGATTCACATTTATGTCTGTGAATGATTATATAGTTTACTCGTTAGTTTAGTAGGTGAACTTGTTTCTGTCTTAAAGATGTTAGAAAAATGAACAAAAAACACAGGAAAAAATCAAAAGAAAAAAAAGATTGATGATGATGAGTTGTTCAATGAAATTGTTGTAGATTCATTGGTTTGTGTCCAACAGTGGTTTGTGTTCAACAATTAGATTGAAACAAGAAATGCAAGCATATAACGTTGTTGTTACTACTTGGAACGGAAAATTGATTTACATTCAATGTGGCATGGGGTTTTCTTGTCGTCAAAGGCCAAAAAGGAAATGCAAGCATATATAATGATGAATCTTCTACACTTTGAGAACAGTGAGTTTCAAAGCAACGGTGACCTTCAGAAGAGGATTCCCTAATCATCAAATAATTGTAAGTAGGTAACATTTATGTCATTCTAAATATACATTATGTAACAAATGAGAGAACAAAAATATTTCGACCTAACACAAACCTTGTTCACATTGTAGGATCATGTCTAATGTAAGATCGAAGTGAGTGTAGAGGAAGATGATGAATAACATTTATCGCTTTTTCACGTATTCGAAAAATTCGTAACTCAAGTATACAAAAATACAACGGAAACACAAGTAAATGCACGTTTATTTTTATTTAATTCACAGCTACTGATTGCTACTCCAAGGCTCATAGTCCTTTCTCACTTACGATGAACAATTCACTATTAAACTCTTTCTCGTCGAGAAAGATTCTCGCCTTTACAGGAAGATGTAGGATCGGTAACACTTTATCGTCCTTGCAATTAAGTACGGTATAGACAAAAAATCAAAATCAAATTTATCAACACGAGTTAGCAATGGTGTGTGTTTGTCAGTGCAATGTTCCATTGTTGCGGCAGCGTTTCGAAAACATCGTTTGCATGCAAAGTTGTCGTGGACTGAGTATGAATGGATGCTTTAGGGTTCCCCATCGTAGCTTCTTTTATTGATTGATTCGGGCGCTTGGAATTCCTTTCGGGCGCCTTTCACGTCGTCTTGTCATAAGCTCTCGATGTTGACTTAACATCTCCAGACGCCTATATCCCTTTCGAACGTTTGGAATGCTAACGTGGAGGTTACTAAGTTAGTTTTGACTCCGCTGCGCCTTATCCTTCTCCGGATGCCTAGAGCCTTTTGGGCACTTGGAAGTTGAGGTGTCTCCGACCACTCCTAGCTTGCCACCTTATCCGCATTGCTGGCCTGATCGATTGATATCTAGCTGCCTGGACCCCATCTGAGCACCTGGGTTATCCGGTCGTCTAGATCCATAGGGGCGCTCAGAACTCGAAGTTCCAGTCCTTTAATTTCCTACATTACAGAGTTAATACAAGATATATTTTATAGGAAATTAGAGTTGGACGGTTTTCCAATTGTCTGATCTTGACTTTTATATTTCTAATGAAATCATAGATCAGATTGATACCTACTGTTCTCTTCTAAGGAACGCATCCTCACTTATTCCTTTCAGAAGAGATTACCTCTGCCAACCATTTGGTCCTCCAGAATGGGTTGGACTTTTTGCTGAGCATTTGATCTTCGCCCCCAAGACTTTCCTCCGATGTTCGATCCTTGCTGACCTATTGCTCATGTAAGGAATCCTATGCAATAAACGATAAATCGCAGTGGAAAAAGGATCCCTTGAGCGATCCATACGAAAGAAAACTCATACAAGTTTAGATTTATAAATTCTATCTATAGGGTATACCTTTGGAGTGTGCCTTTCACTTATCCCGCTTGTTCAAAGTTTGTCGGATCTCTTGCATGTTCAAGTGCCCGTGTCTCTATATGTCTCCACATGAACACTCACTTTTGGAGAAAATTTTGGTTGTGCTAGCAACCCTTGGTGTGTGTTCGGCCATGAAGAAGAGGGGACAAAAGATGAACATCCAACATGAGTTTTGTTTTATACTTAAGTTGAATACCAAAGGTTTTTAGACTTTGACTTTTGGTATTCCCTCATCGATGCATGATTAATCCTTATTAATTATACATGATGAATTTCTCCACTCCTTGCTCCACTATCAATAATGCATAGTTTTAGCTTCGAATCACATCCTGTCAATCAAAAACATATAAAGAGCAAATCTCCGAACAAAAGAAGTAGAAACATGTAATAATAAAGAAATAAGGTATGATAAAGTAGATCATATGCAATGAATTACAAGTGGATGAACATTAAATAAGGCTAAAAATCATATATAACCTACGTTCATCATTTATCTCCTCCACTTAGTTTATCTTACTCCACCCTAACTTCAGTCACAAATCAGATTAACAAACCCCAGCCGAATCTAAGCTACCGAAAGCAAACCACAATCAGTAAATTAACCTGATCTCAAGCTAATCCACCCGAAATCAGTCTAGAACAGATCCATCAACAACTGAAACAAAATCCTAATAGAACCATAATCCACAACAGATCAATCCATTAACCCTAACTCCACCGATTCCCAACAGTAAGCAAAATAAACCTAACAGAATCCATAACACCCGATCACCATCCTCAACATCCAAACAACCATAATCAAACCCAACAAAACCAAACTCCTATTATAATTCAGAAATCTCAACATCTCAAAGCAATCCAAAAAACTTGACACTATAAAAACACTCAACCGGACTTAAGGAAAACTTACCTCAGATCTGATGTGCCCTAGAACAAGCTCCGATTCCTCCCTCACTGTTGAGACCCGCCGTCACTCCACCGATCTGTTTCCAACAATTAGTGAGCTTAACACACTCAGAAATCCCAACGAAATCCACTAAATGGTCACACACAACTAGGAATTCAAGCTTACCGATCGATCCTCCCTCAGATCTGAGCTCCCTTGTTTGCGTCGCGACGATCGCCGCCACTCGATAGGTTCCAACCACTCCCGGCGAGAAATCGGACCTGTCGGTCGTAGCTCTTGGTCATCGACGATCTACCGCGGCGTTAGCATCGGCTTTAGATGAGCGTGATCGCGCGATCGGGAGAGAAGAAGAAGAGAATCCCAAGCTCGGGAAGGATGAATCGCGATCGCAACTTTAAACCTTCTTAACAGTTTATGTTGGCGATCTGGATCTCAGTCCTATGATCCGGATTCTATCCGCTCCGAAGAGCATAGAACCCCACAAAACAAAAAAAACTT
>NW_027429695.1:0-1030 GCF_044706935.1 Curcuma longa | reverse complement strand
TTAGGATATTAAAGAAAGAACTTAGAACTATTAGGAACAATGCATGTGAATCTTAGTAAATTTAATGAAATTAACGAAGAAAATGCTAAATTAAAGAGTGAAGTCACTTATTTAAGAAAATGCTTAGAAAAATTTTCAAATGGATCAAAAACCCTTGATATGATTCTAAATAACCAAAGAGCGGTTTATAACAAGGCAGGATTAGGATATAAACCCAAAGAATTTGCATACATTTCCTTAGTAGGAAGACAAGGGTCATCTAACAAATCAATCACCAAGGGTAAAACAAGCATGGGTTCCCAAGAAATATTTAGAAAATGTGAGTGAATCAAATTTTTGGATACCAAAGAAGGATGTATTTCATGTTATTTAGGTAAGAACTCATGTTTACCAAACCAAGTATGTTAATGAAAGTATCAAAAATATTGGTTTGGAAAATACTATAGGACAAATGTGAACTTAGATAGTAATGTGGAGGAATTTTGGTATGTGCTTTGTTTAATGATGAACTTTAGTATTGCATGATCCTATTAAATATATTTTACATTTCACAAGACATTAGGAAGACTCTTGATGTGTATTGGTTTGATTGAATTATATGTGAGATGCTAGGATGATACTCATATTTCACTTATACTCTTTAGCATTTAGATGAGGCATGAAATGTATCAATTTATTAATTTTAGACCAGCTATGGGACAAGTAAATGTTTAATTAATGGGCATCCTGCTCATCAATCATAGTTGAATATTTTAAATGGCTTAAAATCATTTTAATAACTTATCAACAGTTAATGACACTATCAATTTCAATGAACTCACAATATAACTTGTAATTGATACTTAAGTGCAAGTTTATGCCAAAATCTTAGAGTTTGTGCCAAACTCACAAAATAAAATCAATTTTCATAAAATACTATTTTTCCCTAATGGAAAATGTCAAAACAAGTGTGCCTGCAAAATTTCAGAATTTTCTGAATTTTGTGGATTTTTTTAATGAATTTCTGAAGTTCATATCAGAAATTGGCACA
>NW_027429694.1:0-4438 GCF_044706935.1 Curcuma longa | reverse complement strand
CCAGAGCTTCGGTAGTACATGACCGTGCCTCCCAGGCATAGCCATGCCCATTTTTCAGAAGGATGATAGGCCACGGCCGTGCCTCCCAGGCACGGCCGTGTGACGGAAAGCACGGGGTCTCCCTTTTGGACAGTTCTATAGACTTAGAGTAAAACAGGCATAACTTTCATCTTGGATGGACCCACAGGTCGTGCTATATACCAAAATGTAGAAAACTTCAAGATCTATAACTTTGCTTCAGGGTGTACAAAGAGATGACTTCTCTAGGCCATGCTAAATGGCACGGCCGTGCCTCCTGACCATGGCCGCATTGGGTGCTCTACCCAAACTGCAGACCAAACTTCGAACCAACATAACTTTTGGCTCAGATGGAGTTATGGGTCGGTCCACCCATCAAATTGAAGATAATTTAAAGCTCTACAACTTTGGTTCAGAGTCCAATGGAAGAAAACTGAGTTTATTGGGTAAAAAACCCATTGAGGCGGAGCCTTATAAACTAGGGAGAATCTGGGCAGATTTGAGAGAGTATATAAGTGGAAAACAAACCCAATCTTGGGTTATCTTGGGTCATTCTCCAAAACCCTTGGTCTTGGCTTGGTGACGTGCCTCCCCTCTAGGGGAGGCACTAAACGCTCCATCCTTCGCCGATCTGCCCTCGCCAATCCATCTCCACCAGTCCATCCTACACCAAAGCAAGAAGAACTTCAAGAGGATGCCCACGCTTCAAAGATAAGTCTTCCACTCTTTGGTGGATGACGTTTACCTTGCATACTTGTTGTAATCTTCTTGTAATGGAGTAGATCTTTGAGTTTAGGATGTAGGATGAACATCTATATAATGATGGTGATGTATGAACTAGTTTATGTCATTTTCCCTAATCAATGAAGTGTTTACACTTGTTTCATGTATTATGTGCCTTGAATGTGTTTGATGAAATATTTATGTGAGCATATATGCATGATTATGAGGGATAGATCACTGTGTAGGGATATCCTAGGATCGTATATCGGGGTGCCTTATGACAAAAGGTTAACCTTAAACCGGACTTTCTGAAGTAATCTTTACACGGTGATAAACTTCCATAAGGGATAGCTAATGGCTATTGATGACTAGGAAAGGATTCCTTAAATGGGTGCTCAGTGACAAAGAGTAGTACACTGGAAGTATGCTGGGGCGACCGAGTGACAGCGGGAGAGTCATAACCAGGCTATCTGGTGTCGTCTTGAATTAGTAATCGTAGCACTAGAGTATCATGGTTAATTCCAACAAAGCCGACGAGGTCGAGTTGGTATTTTGGTTAGAATCTCTACAAGGTGGTAAACATTGAGAGTAAGGGAACAAACATGAATTAGGGATATCACCTAGTATTGATGTGAAATCGAAGTCCTAGACTTATCCATCTCACCCATAAATCCCCAAGCTAATCTCTCTTTCTCTGTCACACACAACTAACATCCTCAATCAATCCGTTTCCTTTGGAGTCTAGACAGCTATATCAGTGACATCACTATAGATAATACACAGTCCCTGTGGTTCGATATCTTTTTATTACTTGATGACAACCGTATACTTACGGAAGTACATCACCATTATAGAAGTTTTAGGAAAAAAATAATCGAATTAATATAATTTTGTTGTATAACAAAATTTATATAATTTTGTTGTATAACAAAATTTATATAATTTTATTGTATAACAAAATTTCTTTACTAAATTTTGTTGGATAACAAAATTTAATAAAATTTTGTTGGATAATAAAATCAACATAATTCTATTTAGAATTAATCCAAATTCTATTAACTGAATTCTTAATAGAATTCTAAACAGAATTCTTAACGGAATTCTAACCAAATTCTTAACAGAATTCTTAATAGAATTCTAACAGAATTTCTTGGGTGAATACGAGGCTTTATCCAGAGGCTACAACAGGGACCTAGAGGAGGAATTGATTTTGGCCTCCTATTGGGCTTGGGCTTCTTGTGTTCTCCCTGAACATCCAACTCAAGTCCATCAATAATAACTCATACCACTAAAGGGTTATTATTGAACTACCACATCAATCCCATATTACAATATGGGCTCCTTCTTATCATGAGTGCATTAATCTCCCTGTGTTTAAGATATCGTATGCCCGTCAATTAATTGAATTATTGGCAACTCAATTAATTAACTTCTAATTCTGAGAGTAGTACCACTTAACCTTATTATCATGCGGAACTAAGTCCACCTGCAAGGTTTACATGATAATCCTTATGAGTTCCTCAAGGGGACATCATCAGCCTAAATATTAGGACACAATTTTTTTTATAATCAACAACACACCATATACATAGCATTATCTTCCAACTCATCGGGCCTTTTGATTTAACAAATAAATCTCATCCTTTGATGAATTAAAGAAATACATACTAAATATATGACTTGTTATTATATAGGGATTAAGAGCATGTACATCCATAATAATAGAGGTCTAGTTCGATTATATAGTCAGTATAAATCGAACGACCTCAAATGGTCATGTTCAATACACACAAAGTGTACTAGTGTAATTTTATAGTCAAGATAGACTAATACCAAATTATACTACAACCGTTCCAATGGTTTGTCCCCATCCATCTTGGTTGTGAGCTACTATTTATAATTTATAAGAAACTGATAACATGATCTTCTGTGTGACACCACACACCATGTTATCTACAATATAAATTAAGTGGACAACTGCATTAACATATAAAATGTAAACATTTGATCAATGTGATTCTCATTTCAAAATATTGTAAAACAAATGTTCATACAAAAGCTAGGCTTATAGTATACATCCCAACATGCATGATTAGGAGGGGATAGGGGGATCTTAGGATTGTATGACCGGGGTGCCTTGTGATAGAAGGTGAACCTTTAATCGGACTTTTCGAGGTGACTTTTATATGATGGTAAACTCCCTTAGGGGATAGCTAATGGCTATTGATGACAAGGAAAAGATCCCTTAATTGGGTGCTCAGTGACAGAGAGTAGTATACCAGTAGTATTGCTGGAGTGCCCGGTGACAACGGGAGAGCTGTAGAACCAGACTATCTAGGTATCATCCTGAACTAGTCATCGTAGCGTTAGAGTATCATTTTTAATTCTGACAAAGCCTGACGAGGTCGAGTTGGTATCTTGGTTAGAATCCCCACAAGGTAGTAAACATTGAGAGTAAGAGAACAAATATGAATTAGGGATATCACCTACCATTGATGCGAAATCAAAATCCTAGACTCATCCATCTTATCCAATAAACCCCCAAGTCAATCTATCTCTCTCTATCACAACCAAAATCCTCAACCATTCCGCTTCCTTTGGAGTCTAGACAACTAGTCCTGTGACATCACTATAGCTAATACACAGTCCCTGTGGTTCGATATCTTTTTATTACTTAACGACAACCGTATACTTGCGATACACATCAGCAGCCGTTCCGTAAACATGGCCATGCGGTTCCGTAAAACACGATCGTGTCAGCAGAAAATCTCGCCCGATCTTTCCGACCGTGCCAAGAGACATGACCATGTCTGCCCCGATCTTTTCGGTCGCGTCGTGAGACACAACCATGCCTCCTCGATCTTCTCGGGCGTGATAACGAAACACAACCATGTCTCCTTTCGAAGCCTATATAAACATCCTTTTAGAACCCTTTTGGGGGGTGGTCCAAGAGGACAACAAGAAGGCGCCGTAACCAAGTTTTGGAGGGGAATCTGCCATCACGTCCATCTTCCAGAGGCTACTCCGCCATTTCCATCCACCACCGACGAGGAGATCTTAATTTAGGGAAGAACTGCACACATTGATAAGTCCTTTTTTTCTGTCTTTCTAGGATTTAGGAACTAAGATGAATGATAGGCTCCCACAAGAGTACGAGTCGTCAAGTAATAAAAGATATCGAACCACAGAGATCATGGAATTTAATCACTAAACTTTACATAAAAAGAGTTGCGAACATACGAGTTTTAGGTGATGGGGGAAGAGAGAGAGAAGTCAAGTACCTAAACCTCAATTAAAGGGAGATCAACTTAAATGACAGGATTGGAAAGTGATCCTAGGATTTCGGATTCCTCGAAATTATGGTTGATTGATCATGGATTCCTTACCATTCCTCAATGATTATACTAATGCAGAGATTCTAATTAAGATATTCAATTAGATCTCGTCAAGACCTTTCAAAATAATCATGACTTCTCTAATGTTACGACTACTAGTCCGAGATGATACCTAGATAGTCTGGTTCTATAGCTCTCCCGCTGTCACCAGGCACTCCAGCAATACTACTGGTATCCTACTCCCTGTCATCGAGTACCCAATTAAGGACCTTTTCCTAGCAATCAATAATTGTTAATTATCTCTCATAAGAATTCATTACAGTCTAAGAATCTCCTCGAAAAGTTCGATTAAAGGTTCACCT
>NW_027429693.1:0-4178 GCF_044706935.1 Curcuma longa | reverse complement strand
TGGCCGGCGTTGGACTCTTCGTTGATCAAGGATTGCAATGGGATAAGTTTGGGAGGATGGGGCTAGCTTGGGAGTTACGTCGGTGAACAGTGCATGGCGTCGGGCGCGGTTTTGGGAAGACGGTGAACAGTGCGCAGCCACTGTTCATCGGGTAAGGTTTTTGCTTATATACCGATGATTAATCAATGAATCTGGGCCATTGAATCCTGATCCGACGGTGCACGTGTGATCTGAGCTCTAGGGCTTCTTAGGGTTTCCAGAAAATTGTGAAATTTTGATCAGGCTCGATCTAAGTCATATCCTCCGTGTTAGCTCGATCAATTTGACGAATTTGACTCGATTTGACCGCGGTTGAGCTCGAGTCGGGTCCGGTTCAAACCCTAAAATCAATTAAAACCAAATTAATGCCAAAATTCACCATTAAATCACAAAAATTATATCAAGCCTCAATTTATGCAATATGGGACAAATATGAATGAATCGATTCATTTTATAATATATTTTCATATAAAAACCCAAAAATAAATCGATTCAAAATCAATAAAACTCTAACTCATCAGTCTCCTCAAACCTAAGCCTAAGTCCCTCAGAAGAAAACCTAGGGGTCTGTTAAGGGTGTACTACTAGAGGCAGCCTCTCTAGCTCTCTTAGGTCGTCTAAAGAATACAGATATTTAACTAACAGTAATTAAAAGAAAAATACAGTAAAAGATTAAGTTTAGTATGTTACTTGGGGCCCATTTTGAAGATTGGGGTGCTTCCTACTGGACGTGATGGCTTTTGTGGCGTAAAACACTCGTAAACGGTGGAAAATTTGGTAGTTTTTTGGGTAAAGGATCGGTGGTGGGGATGGCTGTTTTATAATTCCGTCTGAGTCGACTCCAGTGATCTGAGTCGACTTAGGTGTCGGTGTGAGTCGACTCAGCTAGGCCAGGAGTCGGCTCAGATCAGTTGAAATGACGTTTTGAGCGGAAAAATTTTCGTCGTTTTGATGACTAGGCTTGAGTCGAATCCGCTGGGTCTGGAGTCGACTCAGGTCGACATATTTTGATGATTTTGAGATTAGTCAATTAACTTTGAATTTTAAGTTAATTTTATTAATTTTGAAAATATTTAATTTTGAAAAATTGTTAAGTTAATTTTGAAAATATTTAATTTATTAATTTTGAAAATATTTAATGTATTAATTTGTTAATTTATTTAATTAAGTTAGGTAAAATTAATTTTGTTAGTAGGATTATTTTTAAAATAATCCAATGATACCAAAATTTTAAAAATAATTTTTAAGTTAATTAATTTTTGAAAATAATTTTTAAGTTAATTAATTTTTAAGTTAATTAATTTTTAAAAATAATTTTTAGTTAATTAATTTTTAAAAATAAATTTTAAGTTAATTAATTTTTGAAATAATTTGATGGGAAACACTAGGAAACCCGTTCCGGTGAATTCTTGCAGAACAAAATTTTTTTTCGGAAACGGATTTAAGTTGCCCTCATAGTTGATCAAACCAAGGTTTGATCAACGCATTTAGATCATTGGGCTCTTGTGTTTGGTTTACAGGATCCAAGATAAAAGGAACAATTTATTTAAAGCGGAAACAATAAACTTTGCACCTTTTCTTCGGGATGTCTAGAAGGAGAAGATGACCCCTTGATCTTCTGCTGTATGTCCTCTCCTCTTCTCGAACGTTGTGTGGACAACGATCCTTCGAGATGACTCCACCAAAACTCTTCTCTTCCGATAAGCAACTAAGCCTTTCTTCCTTTTCTTTTCTTCTCTTCTCTTCTTGATTTTGGCCGCCGGCCCTAAAGGGAAAGAAAGCCAAGGGAGCCGACCCTAGAAGATCTAGAAGAGGAGAAGTAGAGAACCAACCCTAGGGAAGAAGATATCCCTAGGTTGCGCCGGCCCTAAAAGGAAGAAGGGAGGAGGTGGGCGGCGGAAGAAGATAAGGAGAGGAGGTTGATCTTTTGCCGCCGGCCCTAAGGAGGAGCAACACCAATTGTTGTGTTATGTTTTGCCTCCTCTAAACCTCCTTTTATATAGCCAAGCCATCATGGAAATTTAAGAAAGATTCTAATAAATTTTCTTATCCAGATTTAGTTAGAAAAGATCTAATAAAATCTTTAAGAAAAATTTATTAGAAACAATCTAATAAACTTATCTTATCTAGATTTATTTTAGAAATAAATCTCTTAATAAGATTTTATTAGAAAGAATCTAACAACCTTATCTTATCTAGATTTATTTAGAAATAAATCTTTTTATAAGATTTTATTAGAACAAATCTAATAAAAATCCAATGGATAAGATTTGTTATCTTTTTAATAAATTTCCATTATATTAATTTTGTTCTTATCTTTAACAAAATCTTTTAATTATATCTCGCTAATATTTAACGAGATTCCATAATTAATATTTTGTTAATTTAACAAAATTAATTCACAAAATTTTATAATAAAATTTTGTACGAGAAGAGACGAAATTTCTTAGCGGAAATTCTTATAAAAAATTTCTTTCTTATCCGAATTTTTCTCGAAAAAATTCTAAATAAAATTCCAGAAATTTTCTTTTATAAATAGAATTTCCTATCCGAAATTTCTCACAGAATTCTTTTCAGAATTCATCCAGAGGTCTTCCAAGGTCTTCTGAGGTCTTCAAGAATTCTTCCGAAGGTCTCCGAAGAGGTCTTCAAGAATTCTTCCGAAGGTCTCCATGAATTCTTCCTGAGGTGGATTCGAGGATTTCCTGAGGCTACAGTAGGGACCTCGAGGAGGAATTGGTTTTGGTCTCCCGATGGGCTTAAGCTTCCCATGTTCCTCCTGAACACACAGCTTAAGTCCATCAATAATAACTCATTCCACTAAAGAGTTATTATTGCACTACCGCACCAATCCCATATTATATTATGGGCTCCTTCTTACTATAAGTACATTAATCTCCCTGTGTTTAAGATATCGTATGTCCGTTAATTAAATGAGTTACTGACAACTCGAATTTAATCAACTTCTAATCCAAGAGTAGTACCACTCAACCTTTGTTATCATGCGGAACTAAGTCCACCTGCAGGGTTTACATGATAATCCTTTATGAGCTCCTCAAGGGGACATCATCAGCCTAGATTATAGGACACAGTTTCCTTCTATAATCAACAACACACCATGTACATAATACTACTTCCCAACTCATCGGGCCTATTGATCTATCGCTCTAAATCTCACCCTTTGATGAATCAAAGAAGTACATACTAAGTACATGTGTTTGTTATTATATTAGGATTAAGAGCATGTACATCTACTACAACAAACTTGACTTTCCGCAGCACGTCATTAACAACACACAATTATAGTGTGCTGTTAATAATAGTTTTTACAGCGCACATAATCAAGTGCGCTGCGGATAATATATTATATTTTATATTTAACAGCGCGTGTATAATTGTGCGCTGTGAATAGTATTTTTTACAGCGTGCAAAAATTATACGCTGTTAAAAGAGGGTTAAAATAGTATTAACAGTGCACGTGGTTGATACGCTGTTAAAAAAATAATAAAAACAAATAAGAATAGTTTTCTTATATCTGTATTAAAAAGTATTATGAATTTTAATTGGTAAAAGGTAAAAGGTATTAAAAAATTTATTATAAAAAGTATTAAAAATCTAATCGGTAAAAGGTATTAAAAGTTTCGCCCGACGCGCCTTACTTAGGTTTTTTTCCCTCTCGAGAGTCCTGACCGCTTCGCTTCTCTTCTTCGCGAAACTCCCCCCTCCAACGCGTCTCGCCCGCGCGATCGGCCGGCTGCGCTCGCCCGGCCCCAGCAACCAGTCCTCCCGCGCTCGACCGCCTCTATTCTCCTCCAGCGCTCGCCCGCCCGCCCGCCCACCCGCCTCTGTTCTCCTCCAGTGCTCGCCCACCCACCGTCGGCTTTCCTCCAGCGCTCGCCTGCTCGCGCCCGGCTGGCCTCCAGCACTCGTGTACTCGCGTCGGCTTTCCTCCAGCGCTCGCCTGCTCGCGCCCGGCTGGCCTCCAGCACTCGCTGCTAGCGTCGGCTTTCCTCCAACGCTCGCTTGCCCGTGCTCGCTCGCGCCCGGCCGACCGTCATTCGTCCCAGCACTCCAACGAGGTAAAATGTTGATTTGCGCCCATCTTTTACTTGTTTCTTTTAGGGGTTTTGTGATTCCTT
>NW_027429692.1:0-16412 GCF_044706935.1 Curcuma longa | reverse complement strand
TCCAGATCGGCGGTACTTGTTTGTTTAATTTCTTACTTGTCCTTTACCCTCTGGTTTTGTTATAGTTACTTGTTTATTGGACTATAGATAGGTTTCTCTGCCTCCAAATAAAGTTCAGAAATGAGACCACTAGTGGACGGGCGCCTCCCGTACATAGGCCTTGGATGTACTAACCCTGAGGGGTTAGGAACCAAGTAAATCCTGCGAGTCCCCTGTGTTTGTTTACTAATTCCCACTACAAGTTGTTTGATAGCAAATGAACGAATGAGAAAAAGCGATTACACGCTATTCACCCTCCCCTCTAGTGTGCTATAGCGATCCTACAATGTATAGAGAAGTACTGGAGGAAGAATTTGAAAGACAAAGCTTGAAGATCGTACAGAGATAGAAATGAAAACACTATCTGCCATCTCCAAGCTTGAATCTGTCTTTTTATATTTTCGCGATACCGGTCGACTGGCTCCAATCTGGCTACTGTAGATTGCATTATTTCTCCAGTTGTCAGCTCCAACGTTCGAATACCAGTCGACTGATGACTCACCCAGTCGACTGGTGACTTACCCAGTCGACTGATCACTCACCCGTTGACTGACAGTCGACTTTCTACTTTTTCACTCGACTGATCTTTCTGTGTATTTTGGATCAGGACACCAGTCGACTGGTATCATCACAGTCGACCGATGAAGCTGAAACTCACCTTTCAGCTTCCTTTTTCATCCCTTAACCTAGACTCACGCCTTCAAACATCTTCCACAAGCCTCATGCCCTCTTTGGATGCTTTCTAGCCCACGGCTCCTCATCTTTGCACTTGCTTGAGATGTTTCCATCAGCTTCGTCATGCTAAGTCTTCCTTTTGCCAAGAGGCTGCACCTCTGAGACTTCACCATTTGCCAAGAGCCCGCACCTCCCTTTTTCTAATTTTTCTAAATTTTTAGAAAATTTATCTAAATTTGTAGAAAAGGTAAATCTAGCATGCGCATGCAACCTAGGGGTATTTTCGTAATTATTAAAATATACCGATTTTTTCGCCGTCTTCCTCTCCGGGCACCGATTCTTGTAATGTCCTCATTTTTGGCACTTGAAGCATTGGATGTGATCCTTATTCCTCCGGTCTCCTTGCATCGGTTGCTCCTTTACCGCTGGTGGTGTCGTCCGAATCTTACGAGTATGACACTTATTTTTGTAGTGTCTTCTCTCCCTGCATTTAAAACAAATAATATGGAATTTAAAATGAACTTTTAAATTGTTACCTTTCTTCCCCTCCATCTTTGATGTCTTGCTCTCTTGGCAGTTAGTCCAATCAAGAGCGCATCGGCTCTGATATCAATTGTAAGATCGATGTGACATGCTAAAGGGGGGTGAATAGCGTGTCGTCGCTTTTCAAAATCGTTCATTTTTCTATAAAATACTAGTAGCGAAATATTAGAAAACACACAGGGGACTCACGGATTTTTACTTGGTTCCTAACCCCCCAAGATTAGTACGTCCAAGGCCTATGTACGGGAGGCGCTCGTCCACTAGTGGTCTTCTTTCTGAACCTTGTTCGAAGGCGGAGAAACCCATCTTACAGTTCGATAAATAATAATAAAAATTAATAATAGAAAGGACAAGTAAGAAAAGAGTAACCAAACAAATAGCCGCCGATCTGGAAGTCCGAGCACCGCGTACTCGTCTTGGATCTTCCCCGGTTGCACGTGTCTGGCCCAGTTCGTGTTCAAAAGCACCACTAGATGAGGAGGGAAGTTTCTGGCTTGAATATCCTTGTTTGTGCACGTTCACCTCCTTTTATACTGCTCCTGAGTCGACTCCAGGCTTATCTAAGTCACTCCAGTCGACGTGGCAGATAACTCTTCATTCTGCTCGTTATCCATTGTCTGAGTTAACTCGGGTGCATCTGAGTCGACTCCAGGCTTCACTCGAGTCAACTCAAACTATAGTTGAGTCGACTCCAAGACCATTTTTATAGAACTCTGAAAGGGCTTTGAAATGCATCTGACCATGTCTCATTCTGAGTCCCGAGTCAAAAGTTATGACCCGTTGAAGTCAGACTCCTCATGTGTTGCCCCTGCATTAAGATTCCTGCAATATAAGCATGCAAACAAAGGAACACATCTTACCCTTATTTTGTGAGTCTAACTTCAGATTTCTATCGAAATCCTAGGTTAGTCTGACGCCTACTGTTCCACTCCGAGAATGCGTCCTTACCCACTCCACTCTGGAGAATTTACCTTTGTCAATCAAGTTCTCATAACTTGTTGGACTTTTGCTCGGCTCTGTCCTTAGCCCCCAAGATTTGTGCTGCGGTTTGGTCCTCTTGACCAACATAGACTTCTGTTGTGACTCGATCCTCCAGATCAGTTCAGACTTCTGCTACGACTCAGTCCTCCTGACTAGCCCAGACTTCTTGCTGCAGCTCGGTCCTCCAAACCAGCCTAGACTTCACCTGGTGTTTCAACTTTACCAAGACTTCCACCTGATCCTCCAAATCAGGACTTTCCCTTTGCCTAGCCTACAACTAGGACTTTCCCTTGCGCGATCATCTAGATCAGGACTTCCACTGCCTAGTTTAACCGACTAGGACTTCTCACTAGTCATCTAACTAGACTTCTGATGTGCTTCCGCAAGTGCACGGAATATCGCCAAGTAATAAAAAGATCGAATCCACAGGGACCGTGGAACTACTTACTAAATCTAGCACAAAAAGGTGGAGAGAATATAGATCATGAGTTGTGTGGGGGAGATGGGAGTGTTTTAAAGTGCTTTATCCTAAAAGTCGGAGAAAGGGATCGACTGTGACACTGATGGGTGAAGCGATCCTAGGATTTCGGACTCCTCAGAGAATGGATTAATCGACTTGGATCCTCTACCTTTCCTCAATAACTGTTCAATTGTAGGAATGTCAACCAAATTATCCAATTCAACCTCGTCAGGTATCCTCGAATTAAATCATTGGTGTTCTTACGTCACTCGTTATTGGTTTGAAACGGTTCTAGAAGCCCGGTTCAAGGTCTGCCCGTGTCACTCAGGCGCCCCGGAAATACTAAAAGAACCCTATCCACTGTCACTGGATATCCTTTTACAGATCTCTCCCCAATAACGAATGACCGCTAACTATTCCTCATAAGAATTCAACTATGTATTAGGAAACCCTTCGGAATCTCGCCCGGTTCAAGGTCTGCCCCTTTTACAGAGCGCCCCGGTATACGGCCTAATGATTCCCCAATTCATAGTAAATCCCTACCCTCATGGATTCACACACACACAATTTATCATCAAGTACAAGCATAAATCCACAAAGCAATGCACAGTATTTCATAGAAAACGGTAGATTAATCAAATCCAAATACAATCATCCATTACATCTGATTTATCCTACATCCTAGAATCTAGGGAAATCTACTCCATATCGAGGAGAATACAATCCAAAGGATAGAAGAAATACATCTTGTTCCCAAAGATAAACAAAGAAATGCAGGAAACTAGACTTATCTTCTTCCTCGGAGTGAAATCTCTGCGTAGATGAGATGGAAATGGTCTGGAGCAGTCGGATCGGTGATGGATCGTCGAATCTCTCTCCGAAATAGGCGTCGGCGGCTCTAGAACAACTCCGGTGGCTCTCCAAAGTCTCCCCCCTTTGCTAGGTCTCATTAGAGACCTATTTATAGTGCAGGGTTCGGAAGCAGCACGCCCCCGTGCACACGGCCGTGCCTGGAAGGCACGGCCTTGTGTTGGCTTCGGGCACAAGGTAAGGCACGGCCGTGCCTTGGGGGCACGGCCTGAAGCTGTGAAGTCTCGGGTCTGGGGCACGGCCGTGCCTCTTAGGCACGGCACAGAGTAGTCCTCCTTCTGTTTGATGGCACGGCCGTGCCTGGGAGGCACGGCCACACACTGGCTGGAGCTGAATGGCTGGACACGGCCGTGCTTCTGAGGCACGGCCTGCTGCTTGGGCTCTTCTGTTCTTGCACACGGCCGTGCCTGTGAGGCACGGCCTTCAGCAGAGGCTGGCTCCAAGGTGAAGACACGGCCGTGCTTTGGAGGCACGGCCATGAACTGGCTTGATTCTGTTTTGAAGCACGGGTGTGCTTTTGAGGCACGGCCTCTGGCTGCTGCTGAGGGGATTTTGGCACACGCCCGTGCCCATTGAAACACGGCCAGAAGTTGAATAGACATGGCCGTGCCTATGAGGCACGGCCCTGTCTTGCCTGATCTTCAATAATACTCCGTTTTGCCCGTTTTCGCTCCAATTTCCACCCTGAAACATGTTAAAGCACGAGCAGATCTCCGAACTAGGAAATGTAGAATATATGCCTAAATGCATGAATAAGGGATGCAACATACATAAGAATAAAGCAATAAGCTCAGAAAGATGTGCAAATAAAGCATGAAAACAGGTATACATCCTACGCACATCACTTATCCTCATAGACTCAATACCATTCATAGGCATATCATCAAACAAGCACAAGACATAAATCCATAAAGCAATATGCACATATATATCATTGAACATGGTAAATAACAAATCCATTTGTACAATCATCCATAACATCTGATTCCTCTTACATCTTAGAATCTAGAGAACTACTCCATAACAGAGAGATTACAACTCGAAGAAGATGTGAAATAATACATTTTAAATCTTAGAAAGGAAGTAAAACTTATTAGTAAAGGTCTTCTTATCTGCTTTGCGTTCTCCTTGTTGACGGTGGACGGAGGTGATGGAGTAATCCCGGACGGATGGATGGATCGTCGATTCTTACTTTGGAAAGTGGCTTCAGTAACTCTCAATCACTCCTAGGTCTTTCCCAAGGTCTCCCCCCTTTCTTAGGGCTCTTAAGGAAGGTATTTATAGCTCCCTCATCCGATAGGCACCCCTTCGTCACACGGTCGTGTATGAGAGGCACGATCGTGTGTTGTCGCTTCTCTAGAGAGTTGACATAGCCATGCCTGGGGGGCACGACCATGGCCAATTGAGGTTTGGAAATCAACACGGTCGTGCTTGTGGGGCACAGTCAAGGGTAGCTGTAGCTCTGGAAAAATAGCACGACCGTGCCTGTGGGGCACGACCAGAGGCAGTCGTGGCTCTGAAAAATTGGCACGGCAAAGGCATGACCGTGCCTGTTTAGCACGGACACTGCAGATGCTTCTCTGGTAGAAATCATGGCCGTGCCCTAGAGGCACAGCCCCTGGGGAAATGAGACACGACCGTGCCTGGGAGGCACGGTCCTGTCTTGCCTTGTCTTCAATTAGTTCTCCGTTTCGCCTTTTTCGTTCCATTTCCATCCTGCAAATACATAAACACACGAGCAGACCTCCGAACTAGAAAATAGAGAAAATCATGCCTAATACACAGATAAAGGATGCAATGAACGTAGAAAATAGCATGAAGTACAGAAAGATGTGCAATTAAAGTATAAGAAATATATGTATACCCTACGCATATCACATATCTAAACACGGTTTAAACATTTCCAATTTGCTCGCTTAACTAATCCATGAATGAGCTCGGATTGAACCTTCATAGCCTAATGCTTCTCTTAGCTAACAAACACTAGTCTGATCACTAGGAAAGATACTCAGATTATATGTAGTCTAGTCAAATACTCCTTTGGCTAGATTTGGTGGGAAGAAGATAACAACCTTTACAAACACTAGGACTCCGACTAAAACAAAGAGGAAAAAAGGCTAAGGGAAACCGCCACATAGGAAAAACACCTATATCTTTTACAGGCAACATCCCACAGAGAGTGGAGGAATTACTCATATAAAATAATAATATTTAAATCATAGGGGAGGGATGCTAGGTTGACAAAATACTATAGTTAAGGGTGCAACTAAATGAAACAAGAAGTGGACAATACAAGGATTAATATCACTCCACATAAGGAGGAGGTTAAGGCATAAACAATCCAGAAAATCGCCATAATAAGCAGTCAGCAAAGTCTCTATGAAGTTTAGTGGTCCTACTTTTCGGACTCAGGCAGATCGTCCCAAACCTTCTCAGGGTTCAGAAAGCTCAGGTCAACTCCTTTAGGAATTAGCCCTGACTGAACAAACTGCTTACCAGCACCCTCGAAGTCATATTGCAACATCTTGCTGGTTTTGACTCCTAATAGTTCATAAAATTCTGAGGAACTTAGAAAGGCAGTTTTCCTTTCTTGCCATTTGTTCTCCTCATTTTCCTTTAAGGCAGCCAGTTCTTTTTTGAGTGAGTCTAGCTCGGAGGATACCTTTTCCTTGTCCAAAGATAATTGCTCCTTTTGCCTTTGTGCCTCTGATAATTGGCACTCTAAGTCTTGCTCCTTGGTTACGGCTAATGGGAAAGTCTTGAAAAACTGTTTTGGTTGATTCTTGCAGAATAAAATTTTTTCCGGAAACGATTTTAAGTTGCCCTCATAGTCGATCAAACGAAATTTGATCGACGCATTTAGATCATTGGGCTCTTGTGTTTGGTTTACAGAATCCTAGATAAAAAGGATAATTTAATTAACGTGGAAACATTAAATTATACCTTTTCTTCGGACTGTTGTGAAGGATGTGGATGACCCCTCGATCTTCTGTTGTATTCCTCTCCTCTTCTTAAGCGTTGTGTGGGTAACGATCCTTCGAGAATTTCTCCACCAGAATTCTACTTCTCCGATGGCTAGCAAGCTTTCCTTCCTTCTCTTTATCTTGGAGAAAAGAGAATGGGAAGAGGAGGTTGTGGCTGCCGACCAAACAGGGGTTCCGGCCACTAAAAGGCTTTTTGTTTCGTGTGTCTCAAACCCTTTGCAAGCCTCCTCTTTTATAGCCTAGCCATCTCATAAACTTGGTATGATTTGAATCAAAACTTGGTATGATTTGAATCATAAACTTGGTATGATTTCAATCAATCAGATCGGAGAATTTGGTATGATTTCGGAAGTAACCAATTCGAACCCAGAGGCTTAATTGATCAAGGAATCGATTAAGACTCGTAACTTTTTCTCATTAAGCCTGGTAATCGATCAGGTGGTCGATTACTAGCCTGGTAATCAATCAGTTGATCGATTACCAGCCTCCGTATTATGAAGCTTTCGTAATCGATCAGGTGATCGATTACCAAAGTGTGTAATCGATCAATTGATCGATTACACTGCTTTATATGGGTTCGAATGCCTTGTTTCTTCATGAATTCTTCCAATGTGGATTTGAAGATTTCCAGAGGCTACAGTAGGGACCTAGAGGAGGAATTGGTTTAGGTCTTCGATGGGCTTAAGCTTCTCATATTCTTCATCGAACACACAACTTAAGTCCATCAATAATAACTCATTCCACTAGAGAGTTATCATCGCACTACCGCACCAATCCCATATTATAATATGGGCTCCTTCCTTACTATAAGTACATTAATCTCCCTGTGTTTAAGATATCGTATGTCCATCAATTAAATGAGTTACTGACAACTCGAATTTAATCAACTTCTAATCTAAGAGTAGTACCACTCAACCTTATTATCATGCGGACAAGGTCCACCTGCAGGGTTTACATGATAATCCTTATGAGCTCCTCAAGGGGACATCATCAGCCTAGATTATAGGACACAGTTTCCTTCTATAATCAACAACACACCATGTACATAATACTACTTTCCAACTCATCGGACCTTTTGATCTATCGTTCTAAATCTCACCCTTTGATGAATCAAAGAAGTACATACTAAGTACATGTGTTTGTTATTATATCGGGATTAAGAGCATGTACATTTATAGTAACAGAGGTTTAGTTCGATTATATAGTCAGTATAAATCGAACAATCCTCATATGGTCCTGCTCAATACACACTTCGTGTAATTTATAGTCAAGACAGACTAAGACCAAATTACACTACAACCACTCCAATGGTTTGTCCAATCCATCTTGGTTGTGAACACTGTTTATAATCTATAAGGAACTGATAACATGGTCTTCTGTATGTGACTCCACACACCATGTTTATCTATAATATAGATTAAATGGACACTTGTATAAAAACTAAATGCAAACATTGACCAAATGTGATTCTTATTTTAGAATGATTATTTATATAGCTAGGATTCTGGTTTACATCCCAACAACGCCCTCCCGAAGGTTTTTCTGTAACTCCTGTTGTTGCAACTGACTGTCATCCAGGAGGGCCCTCAGTTTAGTCTGTTCTTCCTAATGTAAGAGGATCTCTTCCCGAACTTTAGATATTTCTTCTTGGGAGGATTTAAGAATTTCCTGAGACCTCCTTAACTCTTGTTGAAACTGCTCTGTTCTGAGTCTGGCTTCTCTCTTCAGCTCCTCCACCTCCTCCACAGCCTTATGAAGGGTAGCCCGGGCTGCCTCAGCTTCAGTATGAGCTCTTTCTATCTCAGCCCTAACTCGAGCCTCCTCAAGTTCATTACTAGGACTCTTCAGTTGATTCTTTAACTCAGCCACTTGAGTTTCCAGGTGGCGACGAGTGGACTCCATCGTTGGGATACGACGTTCTAGCTCTCGATATTCCTTCCAGATCTAATCACAACACAAGGATAACAATTATATGAAAAATAAATAAAGCAATATATATATATATATATATATATATATATATATATATATATATACACATACATACATATGTATCGGGAGGAGATAAACAACACTTACCTTAGCTAGCGAGCTATTCATATGTTGGCACAAGAGGTCGGTTGCCATCCTGGGCAATACCTCTGTCTCATACCGACGGAAGTCTTCAACTGATGAACAGGATCGTTCCTCTCCTCCCTGGGGGTAACACGCTGATCTTCTTCAGAAGTACTTTGGGGAGCTCTAGGAGGACAGGTAGACCGGGATTCCTTCGCTGGTTTAGGGGGCACGGAAGAAGTAGGAGCAACCTCGAAGGAAGTAGCAGGAGATTTTTCCTTATCATGACGATGTTTTGTCCGAGTCTCTGGAGGAATAAATCTCAAAGGAGAAACAATCAGGGGTCCTTCTTCAAAAAGTCCTTGAGGAATCTCGGTAGAATCAGTAGGAGTCGATCTTTGTTCCAACTTAGTCTAATCCTTAGAAAATTCAGCACCCTCTTCTCTGTTCCTCTTCTTGGACCTAGTCTCCCTAATTGTGGTGGTAGTCTTGGAGATAGGTTCGGGAACTGGTACCTTGTAGCTTGGTACTTCTACTACGTAGTCCGATTCTTCCTCAACAGAGGGGCTGATAGCTGCATAAATATGAACTTCATCTTTAGGAGGAACAACCTTCTGAGTTACTGCATCAGTAGCTGAAGGCTCAACTACATCTTGAGCAGCCTTCTGAGCTCCTACAGTAGCAGCTGAGGACTCTGCCGCATCTTGGGCAAACTTCTGAGCTCCTGCATCTGCAGCTGAAGACTCCACTGCATCTTCAGAGACCCACCAACTATCAGTAGTGGTAAGGTCTCATTTCATATTCTTCTTTACTGTAGCGTTCAACATGACTTCACCTACAACAATAGAAAAAAGAAAAATTAGTTAGTGATAAAAATGAACTTCGTATAAAGTAAAGGAAACTTACTTAAAGATGCATCCAAAGGAATAGCATTTGGACTTAGATCAACTTTATACAGAAGTGCTTCATTAGCCACCAGGACATTTACATTGAACTTAAGGTTAGATAAAATCTCGTTGGCTGTCAAAAATATATGACTCAACCTATACTGATCTAGACTTGGTTGAGGAAGGGGTTCCGGACGCCAAAAGGTGGGTCAGGTATAAGGCTGAGGGGGTTTGAGGAAGAAATATTTATCTTTTCAACCTTTGTGAGAGGTTGGGTATTTACCTAGGAAGTTATAGCCAAATCGGACAGCCAGATAAATGACACTCATCTTTCCTTTTTTAGGAAAAAAAATAATGGAAGATAACAAGATCGATAGGAATCTGGTAAATTTGAAATATGATAGACGCACTACAGGCTAAGCGATAGGAGTTCAGGGCAAGTTGAGACAACGAGAATTGAAAATAGGTGGTCAAGTTTTGAAGAAAAGATGGTAAAGAAAATCGTAGACCTCCTTCCAGTTGCCCCTAGAAAAAGTCACATAACCCGGGAGGCTCATAGGGTCGTTGGTCACGAGTAGGAAGTCTGATCTCATGATCAAGAGGAATGTCGAACTGCGCTCTAAGCAATATTTCATCATCTATACTCACCAGGGGATGACTGATGGGTCTCATACCAGGGACCCAATGCAGCCATCGGAGAGAAACAGAAAAAATGAGGTTAAGGCGAGGATCTGAAGATGAAGACTAAACCCTAACTAAGATACTAACAAAATCAGAGAAGAGGTCATTTAGATTGGTTAAGCTAATTGAGGGGTGCGAAGAAGAATAGGAACAACAGAAAGGTGAAGGAGTCATTCAAAGCCTAGAAAACTAGGGTTTGTAAAACCGGTGATGTCAAACAGAAGTGAGGAATCCTGAGGAAACAATGATGACTTACGGGAAGTGTGAAGATCGTTGGCGGAGTTTGAGCGAAAGAGACAGAGAACACGCGGGCGGGAGAAAGAAGTTAGGGTTCGTCGAAGTGAGTAGCGGGGAAGAAGAAAGGAAAGGAGTTTAAGTTGAATGGTTGTTTAATCCCCGCCGTCGGAAACCAAATCAAAAGATGAGATGAACAGATAAATAAGCCGGGAAAGCTTATAAGATTACTCCTAATTAAAACGAATCAATATGGAGCTGACGAGAAATGGAGAGGTTCTAGCGGTTTAAGTTAGACTCGAGTTCAGTCAGTCAGACTACACCTCCTTCGACTAAACTAGTTCGGGAGGTTTATGATCCAGCGAGAATATGTAGTGATGAGCTGGATATGGGTAAAAAGGGAGATAAAGAAAAATGGGTAAAATACTTATTAAGGAAGATCCCGACCACTTTTCTTTCAGCTCCAACACCCGTTTGGGAGAATTGATCGACCTCATTTTAAACTAGGATGTGTACCAGCCCCCAGGGCCCAGCTCTTCTTAGTTTCAGTTGATGCACACCGAGCTCCTCTCATAATCTTAGTAAAAGTACTTGCATCATGAGCTCATGACTTGGTTTCGACATCATATGCTGATCTTGTGACTTGGTCCTGGCTTCATATGCCGACCTCATGACATGGTCTTTAACTCAAGAGCCGACCTCATGATATGGTCCTGGCCTCAGAAGCTGACCTCATGATTTGGTCATAACTTGGTCTTAGTATCACCCAGTGAGCTCAATCAGACGCTCTGGTTGTACATATGAAAGCTCAATAACATGCTTAGTTTAGCTTGGCCACATGTATAGGTGAGCTCGATCGCTCACTCAAGTTAGCTCAGGCCTACACAGAAAAGATCAAATGCATACTTTGTTTAGTTAGGTGATTCATATAAGCTCGGATAATGCTCGCATAAACCCAGCCAATCATACAGATCGGTCACACAGCTTCCGACCTCAGACATTAGGTTAGCCCTCAACGGACAATTAGGCCTACTCCTTCTTCAGACTTATCAACTCATCCAAAAGGATAAGGATATAGACCGAGTGCCCAGACTTGGTCCCCAATCATCCTAGCCGTCGAATAAAAATAACCTACATCGCTGAACCATCAGATGTTTGGAAATTGTCATAGAACTGCCCGTTGATGACGTCGTCACAATCAATCATAAGCGAGGAGATCCGAAGATCACGTTCCCGCTACATCTATATAAATCCCACAGGTATGAAGGAAATCCGACTAGAATTCTCTACGCATACTACCACTTCTACTATTTTCTATTCCTAACTTGAGCGTCGAAGTGGCCTCGCCAGGAATCTCCGGCGCCCTACTAGTCCGCTCGTTCAGTTCTTTCTTTCTGAGGTCTTTCTCGTCGACGGGTTAAACACAAGTTGACGTGGTATTTTATTGACTGGTGGCTTGACTATCGTCGGCATTGAGCTGGAACAGTCATTATGGGCAGAGATTTCAGGTGACCATTACTAAATAGATAATAATGATGGTCAACAATCGTTACAAAAGAAGAATATTAATATCATAAAGGGCACTATTACGTAGTAACAACAATAAAAGAAAGATGATAATTCAAGAGGAGATATGCTCATTCTCATATAATCATCTCTTTCATTTCTATATTCTTTCTTATTTTTGACAACTTACTTAAGTATCGGAGGAGTCTTATTGAGATAAGACAGGCACCCTATGACCGTGTGTTGACCTTGAGTAGGGAATCATCTTTACTCAATACGGTGAACATAAATAACATTCAACCATCAACATATCTAAGGAAGTACTCAGCGACGAACATCTTAATTATGCCGTATCACCATGTAAAATTTTATTGTCCAAAATAATTTTTAGTCTGAAAACCTTCATGAAATCAAGTAGTAACTAAATGTACCACCCAGAAGGCTCCTCTTTTTTTTCTTCATTAATAAAACTTGAGTTGCATGCAGAGCCGGTCCTGGTTGTACAAGGGCCTTGGGCGAACTCAAGTAGTAACTAAATGTACCACCCAGAAGGCTCCTCTTTTTCTTCATTAATAAAACTTGAGTTGCATGCAGAGCCGGTCCTGGTTGTACAAGGGCCTTGGGCGAACTTATAATTTGTGGGCCCCAAATGAGGCAAACGAGAGAAACTATGACCAAATTTAATTCTTATACCATTTGATAAAGGATGAAATTTTAACCTTCCTAAATTTCAAAATACAACCAATTTCATCTTTAAAAAAAACTCTAAGCTTATTTCTAAATGCAACTAAAACGAATTGTGTAATGAGATTATAACACTAAGAGCCTCCATAAGTTGGGACATCATCCAACTTGATACTGAATTACAACATGAACAAAGAAGTCTTATTTTCTGTTCAAAGAATGCTTAGGGTGTTCATTCAACCACCACCATTTTGCTAATTAGATTCAACTGCCAAGAGTAGCAAATCTCCATAAACCAGATATTTAATCTTATGCTTTTTAATTTCTATATTGTAGTACGTACTGCAACTTCAGAAACAAGTTAATTCATCAGTGAAAACATTGATATCGCTTCTTGCAAAAGGAAGACAACTTCCTAAAAAAACAAAGAAGCAATCAAGGTCTTGCATACATCTGCATTCTCTTGGATATATTAGTATGTAGCATAAAAGAACAGAGTTTAGCGGTTTGGTACAAATACAAGAGTTTAAGTAATGCAATATAGAAGAGCTTAAATGATGCAACATTACCAGTATCAACGATCCACTTAAACTTCCTGCCATTCCTGAAGCCAGCACCTCAATAGGCCTTTCCTTGGCAACTGTTGTGGAAACAACTCTTGCCACTTACTCTGAAACATCATCAAACTCGAGTTAAAATGTCGCTCAAGAAGGTGTGTCCTCTACACATTCAAGATGGAAACTTACTGCATCCATAAACATGTCAACCAATGCCAAAGCACTCATAATGACCAAAACTAAATCCCTCGATCACTCGATGCCTCAATTCGAGTATCCAGTAACTTGAGCTGTTGATCGGGCCTCTGGAACATCCTTTCATAAGTTTCAAGTTGAAGCATGTCCCTTCCATCACTGCCCAAATTCACCCAAAGGGGTTTATCAGTCTGCACTAGCCTGATGAATTCCTCCATTGCATTGGTGGCCATCTCCACCGTTAGAGGTCTTTCAATCTCGGAAGCTGCTGTAGGAAATGCATATGGGAAGAAGAACTCCGACAAAGGAGGTCAAGATCAAGAGAGGGGCTTAGGCCTGGATTGCTATATCCCCCCACTGATAAGTCAAGTGAAGATATGGATACTGGCTGAATTGGGGGAAGTTGGGTGATTGGCCTTCCAAGGTATTTTAATGCCATACTTGAGACGTGATCGAGCTGCAATTGGTAGCAAGGAGGAAAGGAGGCAACATAGTTAATCTTAATTATCACAAGTAACAATGGTGCGCATTCAACAACAAAATTCATGAAGTTAACACTGTACAATTAAATAATGATGATATATTTATGATTATTTAATCTTCATTAAAATTATATTAACATGTGTTGGTGACTAAAGGATCACCCATTTGATGCTAAAGTAGCAAAACAAAAGTGACCTCTTGATTTATCGACTTGTTGATAACAACCGGCAAACTAGTTCTACTCCAAGAGAATAGTAACTGATTAAGTGAGTCAATCTCTTTCTAGATACATTAGAACAACATTTTCTGTCTCAAACAATGATTGAATTGCCATATTTTGAAGCCACCGTTTACTAGACCCGACCACGGTTCAGAACCACCGGTTCGACGGTTCGGAACCGCCGGTTCGATGGTTCATGGCAGGTCTGGTTCATGGCAGGTCGACCCTTAACCTTAACCGCCCAAGACGATTACGATTCACGGTTCGAAACCGTCGGTTCACGGTTCAATTCACGGTTCACGACGATTTGCGACGGTTCGAGATTATTATATTAAAATTTTAAAATATATATAAAAGAAATATTGAAAAAAAAGAGAGAAAAGTCGATGTAGTTTAGTGGTGCGTATTCCTTTCTCTCACGCTAGAGACTCTGGTTTGATCCTCACTAATGGGTAAATATAATTTTGAAATAAATATATAAATAAATTTATTGAATAAGTTTACTAAAGTACCCATTTCTCATGCGGAACTCTCGGATTCGATCCCCACCAATCGCGTATTATAATATATTTGAAATAAATATATAACTATATTATATATAATATCGTATTGAAATTATGTATAAAAGTCATTGAGGTACAGTGGTGAGTGTCATCAACGGCGTATTAAAATTGAATTAAATAAATATAAATATAGTATATATATAATTATATTAACTTTATAGACAAAAGGTGTTGTAGAATAGTGGTGAGTATATGCGCTTGTGTCTTGGGATGTCTTGGTTCGATCCCCAGTAATGATGTGTTAAATTATAATTTAATTAATTAAAAATAAATATATTTTATATAAAAATATATTACATTTATATTTCAGCTCTTTAAGAAAAGGAAGAAATTATTAGAGTAGTAGAAAAACTTTTTTTTACTATTTATATTTTTATATTGAATACAAGTTAAAAGGATACCTTATTTTTATCACCATCAAGACGCCCTATTTTTTAAAAAAATATAAAAACTATTTTTATTTAAAAAATATCTTTATTCTAATATTATTATAATACATTTAAATTAAAAATAATAATCAAAATTACTCACATACACAAAGACTAGATTTAAACTAAAAATATTATACATAATAATATTTAATTAATTTTGAACATGCAAATTGAATCACGGACAAAATTAAATAATCATTATCTTTATTTGTGCATATTTATTTTCTCAACAATCTATTTTAAAAAAAACAATTAGTCTACGTAAAATAAAGGGGGAAAAAATCTATGAATTATCTTTATCTAGAATAAATGACAGAAGGTGTGTTATCTTCCCGTCTAATAGAGGCCAAGGCCAGTAGCTTGCCTTTGAGAATGAATAAATTATCTTTTTATTTTTTGACTTATTAAATTAACCTTGTCTAACCGAACAACTTAGCTGTGAATCCTTCTAGCTAGCTTACAAATTAATTATCATAATTTTTAATCAGCGAAACCAAAACGAGCGAGGTAAGTTCGATGCTTTCTGTTTTCAAATATTATTTTAAGGATATAGATAGATCACGAGAAAGCCGACAGAATCTGACAAAAGGCCACATAATCTAACTACCGCGTTTGACCAATTCAACCTACACCATCTCTACAGCTACTTTGTGGTTTTGTCTGAATAGGCCAGCTGTCAGCTGATGAGTCAGCCACTGGAAAAACTAAACCACATTTTGCGTATGAGTGGATAAGTTTAAGTAATTAAAAATCTAATTATATGAATTACTAACCTGGCGAGGTAGGGGCGGAGGGAGCTATTGTCTATCCGGGCTTTAGCTAGGTTTTTTTAAAATAATGTAAGGTTCATCCCAATCAACTTTAAATCCCTAATTAAATTTTATTTTATTATCAGCTCGGATAGATCGTAATGAATATATATCTTATTTATTAAAAATAGATTATAATTACTGACTCAATTATTATGACGCTGTATTATTTATTACATCAGATCCAATATGTACGAGGGGTATGAGGGGTATAGTGTTTATCACCTGATTAGGTGATAATTATCCCCTTACAAAAAATAAAAAGGTAAAAAATCAAACTAGCATCATCAAAGGGATATTCATTTTAAAATTTTTTAATTAAAAAATTCATGTACAATTACTCAATTATTTTCCAGTATACTATTATTGTCTCATACCTAAATTATAAATTGATTGAGTGCATTATAGTGGTTGTAGCTACTATATATATTATCACAATTTCAATTTCATGGTTGTTATAAATGTTTAATCTGTTTTAAAAATATTTAAATTATATCAACTACGATTTATTTTGTAATTGTTATAATATAGATTCAATCTTGTTCACTTACTATT
>NW_027429691.1:0-2153 GCF_044706935.1 Curcuma longa | reverse complement strand
AATGTTAGGATCGGTTGAATAGCTAGAGGGGGTGAATAGCGTTTCTCGATTTTTCTTGATCTTTCTCTGCACAGAGATTAGCGGAAGCAAAAATATAAAAGAGAAAGAAAGAGATCAACGCTAACCCGGTTTATTTTACTTGGTATCCACCTCCGCAGAGGTGACTAATCCAAGGATCCACACGCACGCACACACCCGATGCACTATGAATCTTCTCCTTCTCGAAAACCTCGAAGGCGGAGAAACCTTTACAACTCTTCAGATCTCCTCAAATATGATATGAAATATTGTTTAGGAGGAGAGGAAGAAAGCAGAGAATGGAGAACAAACAAGTTCTCAGAAGAAGCACAACAGAATGAAAAATAGCAAAAAGATTGAGTTGTTCTCGTGCAGGCTTCTTTTATAATCTCTGCAACATCAGTCGACTGCTGGCAGGGCCAGTCGACTGATGCCTTCAATCGGCAACAAAATCTCGCATTAAAGCGCATTAAATGCTTGCCAATTTTCTGCAACGTTCAAATAGCAGTCGACTGTCCAAGACCAGTCGACTGGCAACAGTCGACTCACCATAACACCAGTCGACTGACCAGTCGACTCCTGTCTTCCTCTGGCTCGACTGATCTTTCTGTGTGCGTCTGATTTATGAGCAGTCGACTGCTGGCAGGGCCAGTCGACTGGTGAAGCTGAAAAATCCCATTTCAGCTTCTCTTGACCTAGACCTCGGCCTTCAAACACCTCCCACAGCCTCATGCCTCCCTGCACTAGCCTGAGATGCTTCCATCAGCTTTGTCATGTCAAGTCTTTGCCAAGACCACCCTTGGACTTCTCCTTGCCAAGACCACCCTTGGACTTTTCCTTGCCAAGACCACCCTTGGACTTTTCCTTTACCAAGACCACCCTTGGACTTTTCCTTTGCCAAGACCACCCTTGGACTTTTCCTTTGCCAAGACCACCCTTGGACTTTTCCTTTGCCAAGACCACCCTTGGACTTTTCCTTTGCCAAGACCACCCTTGGACTTTTCCTTTGCCAAGACTACGCTTGGACTTTCCTGCAAACTTGCATCACACATGTTAGATCAACAAGAATTGCCTAACTTCAAACATAGTTTAGCCAAACATTGAAACTCAATGCACTTGGGGCAACTATTGCACCAACAAGGAGTTACAACTACATCTTGAAACTCCTCTATTAACTTCCCTTAAATCATGAAGTAAAAGCTACAAAGTGTCTCTTCACTTGTTCATGTGTCCCTTCATGTACTTTCAACCTTAAGTAGAAATTCCCCTATCATTTTCATAAGAAAAACTTGCTAGACCTTGTGGTTACCCCATGCTTCTCCTAGGCTTGCCATTTCCTTGAGGTCCAAGGTTCAATCCTTGGCACCTCCATTCTTTTTTTTTCTTTTTATTTTAGCAAAGCCCACATGAGATAAGCCCATTTAAGTTATCCATTCCTTAAGGCCCATTTTCATTTCTTTTTATCATTGGCTAGCCCATATAAGAGAAAAGCCCATTAGGAAAAACCTTAAGCCCATAGAGCCCATTAGGAAAAATCCTACTAATGGTCCATCAAGGGTAGAAGCCTATTTAACATCAAGGCCCATTTAGTATTTCTACTAAATTTTCCTCTAAGCTATCATTCATTAATATCAAGGAATTATTTAAGGAAAATTGTGGGTGTTACAATACGCGAGCTAAGTAGCTTCCTATAACCATCCCTTAGGAAGTTTGTCTGGTGATCCGCATACAGACCCATCCGTTGGGGAGGAAGGTCTAAGCCAGCACGCAAGTCTGTATGCATCACCTACAAACCAGTAATGGAGACCGCGGGATTCGAAGAATCCCTCTCCCACTTAGTTTTTACTTTGAGGATTTTGAATTATGATCACATTAATAATTAATTCAATAAATTGATTTCCAGGCGTGGCCTTAGACAAAATCAATTATTGAACTTCTTATTTATGCTTTTATAATTGATTCTAATTTCCTATCTAATCATGCTTGTATAAATAACTAGTTCCTAATTGATCTCCAGGTTGTGGCGAGGCTAAGACCTTCTTGGATATGGGAGCAACCACCACTCCTAGACAAGATCAACTTCGGAGTTCGTTAATTATACGCGCATAATTTTCCTTAATTGTCCTTAAGGGGTA
>NW_027429690.1:0-4083 GCF_044706935.1 Curcuma longa | reverse complement strand
TCAACTATCACATAGCAAGAAATTTTAAATTAATCGTAGATTTTAGCAAGTATAAGTAACGGATCGCCTTGGGGTAAGAAGGGCGGTCGTTACAGCTCAGCAACCCACTCATGCTTGAGCGTTGGCAATCAGCCACAATCCACTTGGGCTCGAGACTCGAGTTAGTGTTTGGACTTAAAATTGGGACACGACAGTAGACCATGACTTAGACTTGGGACATGGCAGTCGGCCGCAACCTATTCGGGCTTGGGACATGACAGTCGACAGTAACCCACTCAGGATTGGGACACGACAGTCGACCATCAACCCACTTAGGCTCTGGACACAATAGTCGACCATGACATCAATCCACTTGGGTTCAGGTCGGATTGCATGTGTGATAACTATAAAAACAAACAGAATGGTTTATTCAATTGCTCAGTTACCAATCATTTGCTAAGTGATAGGAATTGATTATTAAACCAGTTTGAGCTAACAGAATGCTTCCAACACAACTAGTCAGTTTGACTGGTGGTTTGTGGTCGACTTGTGAGGGTGGCAGTTGACTTGTAGTGATCAAACCAAGTGGGCAAAGTCATTCTGCTAGTTTAAATAGTCAAATTCTATACGATAATTGATTGGTGAAGGCTAGCAGTCAATTGAGAGGTGAAAATCAACCTGAACAACAACCTATAAAGAGGGTTTCGAAGGAAATTAAATGTGTCAGTTTTTGGAGGTTCTGAAACGAAGTGTTGGTGTATTTCCAGATCAACAAGAGGCAAAACCAGCAATCAATAATAAGCAACGTTGAGTTCAATTTGTGTAAATTTGTTAGTTTAAATTATATTTCAATTTTCATTTTATCTTTGTATTGGTTTGTATCTTGATCATGAATAGGTTGTAAGAGGTTTCTCCGCCTTTAAAAGGTATCGGAGAAGAAAAAAAAATAGTGGGAATAGTTCGCTAGGATTAGGATTTGGACATAGCGGTCTTGAGACGTGATGAACCAAGTAAAATGGGTTGTATTGTGATTATGTCTCTCTTATGTATTGTTTACTTGTTTTCGCTGAGTACTAATAAATTGTAGATGAGCACACGAAATCGAGAATAAGCACACGGAGCTATTCACCCCCTCTAGTTCTCATAGGTCCTAACACACCTATCAAGCATTCAATCAGCTTTGACATGTCTGAACTTTTTCACTTGCCAAGCATTTAATTTTTCATGACCTACTTAGACTTCCAAACACGTATCTAACATTTAATCCATGATTTATTATGACTTTTCATTACCAACATCAGTTGTATTTTTCAATGTTAAGTGTTCAATCTACTTTGATCTACTTATGCTTTTTCCATTGTCAACTCTCTATTCAACTTTTGACTTTTGTCAACATTTATTTGTCTTTTAACCTTACTTACACGTCTAATGAACTCTCTTTCTCTATTTCTATGCACTAAGAATAACTCCTTGGTCCTTTTTAAATACTTAAGAATATACTTAACTACGATCCAATGACCTTCACCATCACTAAAGCTTGCTTAATACTAAATACATATGTTCAAGCACTTGACCCATTAATCCTCGTACATATAATGGCTTGACAATATTAGTTAAATTTTCACGTTTTGTCCGTAAATTGATTTTATGTATATCAAAAATAATAATTAAAAAATTTTAAAGTAATTTTTTGAGTAACCACATCTGAGAAAAGTAAATTATGTCACAGTGGCCATTATCAACTAACAAATAAGTAATAGTTAGATGTGGATTTTTTTCTAAACTAAAATAAAAAATGCTTGATTAGCATATGTGATTAATTTATGAAAATGAAAAAAAAATGTTACACAATAGAATGTGACATTTTACCTAATTTAATTTTATTATTTATAAGAATATGGGTAGTTATGTGAGTACAATATTTTTCTAAAAAATAAAAATACCTCTATTAATGTTAGGATATCTTTCAATAATTGATTTTATCATTAAATTATATCATCTAAATCGTGCATTTATTAATGAAATAAAGATATTTCAATAGCAAAATGAAAATATTAAAAAAGGGATATATCGATTTTAATATTACTGAATCATTGTCGATTGCCGGCCGTTGAAAGAGCTATTAAATTTTAAGAAACATCTCAAAAACTTTTGCTAGTTTTTTAATGTAACAACTCCCTCAACATCCTCCATGATGTGAGAGCTAGCTACAACAAATTAAATATCAATAAAGGCCAAAAATATTAAAACAATTATTGTAGCATTGAATCTATGAGATGACTGCCTACGTACTACGTTACTGGTTTGGCTAGCTACAGTGCTCACATCACACTCTCTCAGTAATTGAAAGAGGAAGCTGGTTGACTTACACACTGTTGACAAACTGTCAGTATTCAACTACAGATTGTCTAAGATGAGACAGTTCAATTGACAGATTTGCTTTTTATCAAAAGACGCATCATCTAATTTTAATATTATCCCTTCTTTATCAACGATTGTAATACTAATCTATTAATTTTTTCAAGAATCCTAGCTATGGGGAAATTTTTTTTTGATTTGGATGTGAGTAATTTTGCATGTCTCTTCTCTCAAATTGTTGAAAGTGAAATCCTCGAGAAACCAAAATCTTACACGTAACTCATCTTTTTTTTCTCCCGTTCATTCAATTTTAGAATTTATGTCTCGCAACTCAAGTAACTTTAAAAATCATCACTAAATAGTACTGAACTTTCAAAGTCCGTACTATAATATTTTAATTTCTCGAATCCTACAATATAGTAGTACTGCAGTTTAAAAATCAACATTAAAATGATGTTGAACCTCAAAATTAATACTATAGTATTCTGATTTTGAACCTAGCAACACAGTAATGCTAAATTTTGAAAATTAATATTAAAGTAGTGTTGAACTTTTAAAATAATTAAGAACTAAAATATTTTAATTTTTGAACCCAATAACACATAGTATTGAACTTTGAAAATCAATACCAAAATGATGTTAAACATTCAAAATTAGTACTATAGTGTTTTGATTTCTTGAATCCTGCAACACTATGATATTGAATTTTGAAAATCAATACCAAAGTGGTGCTATAGTATTCTAGTTTCTCGAACTCAGCAATACAATACTATTAAACTTTGGAAACTAATACTAAAATAGTGATGAACCTTCAAAATCAGCATCATAATGTTCTAATTTCTCCAACTCAGCAACATAGTAGTACCGAACTTTAGAAACCAACACTAAAAATGGTATTGAACCTTTAAAATCAATACCATAGTGTTCTAATTTCTTGAACCCAACAATACAATGATGCTAAACTTTGAAATTCAGCATCAAAATGGTATTGAACCTTCAAAACCAACATCATAGTGGTCTGATTTCTCAAATCCAAGAACATCGTGGTGCTGAACTTGAAAACTAGCCACCTACATGAAATTATGATTCTGTATCAATTGACACACATGTTAATTTTTTAAACAGACTTTGCATAAATACGAAGGCCATAAAGTTGAGGCTTTAGGCTATGGTGGAACTCAGAGGTAATGCATAAACCTCCTAAATTTGGATTGGGTCCAATCAGGGCTAGCTAAAATCATTAATGAATTTTGATCGAAACTAATTGATGGACCTAGAGGATTTGAAGTATTAAAACCTGAGCATGGAGTGGAAGAGGAGAGTGTAAAGAATATAGAGATGGTGTGTGACACTACTTATGAACCTCCTACATGAAATTATAGCTCTGCACCTATTGGCACACAAGTTGAATTTTTATAAATAGACTCTGCACAAATAAGGTCATGAAGTTAAGGTTTTAGGGAATGGTGAGAATTAAGGGCAATGCAGAAACCTACTTGACTTGGATTGAGTCCAATCAGAGCTTGATAAGGTCATCAATAATTTTAATCAAAATTTATTGATGGATCTAGAAGATTGAAACTTAGGAATGGAGTAGAAGAAGGGAGTATCGAAAAGGTAGAAATGGTGTACAACTCTAACTTTGAGCCTTCTACATGAAGTTATGGCTCTATAACAATTGACACATAAGCTGAATTTTTCTAAACAGGCTCTGCGCAGATAACAAGATCATGAAGCTGGGGCTTT
>NW_027429689.1:0-2377 GCF_044706935.1 Curcuma longa | reverse complement strand
GAGATCCAAAACGCCAACAGGATCCTTGAAGGGAGACGAGAAAAGGCGAGGCTGCTGCGAGAAGAAGAAAGGCGATCCAAAGCATCATCCGGAGGTTGCAGTTCCTTAATTTCTGGAGGTCCGTTGTCCACCCAACGTCCAGGAAGAAGTTAGGAATACAACGGAAGGCTCCGAGGTCATCTAAAGGTTCTGGTATGATTTATATTTTCTGCAGTCTAATTTTCGTACTAGAACTAGTTGTAGAAACCATAGTTAGTAATTTAGAAATCGGCGATCCTGAAGGATCGATTGACTTAGTCTTTTGTAGACTTTGTCAATTGATCCTGGCGGGATAAAATTTTTATCCTGTGGAGTTCTACGCTTTTCGGAGCGGGTAGAATTCGGAGCACGAGACGAAGATCCAGAACGCCAACAAACCCTTGGTCAAACTAACCAAACTTTGGTGTATTGTCAAACATCGAAACTCTAGGCAAAGATCTTAGTGTATCTTGCACCAACAATCTCTCCCTTTTTGATGTTTGACAATTTCTTAAGTTAATATAGGTCGGGGTTTAACAATATGGAAGAAATCTAAATTAATAACTTAAGGTTCCTTCTCCCCCTTTTCATACATAAAAAAGATTTAAAATTTTTTAAGTCTATTCTCTTTTGCACCAACAATAAAGGTATCCCTATAGTCATAATTAAGTCTTGACACTTCTTGGTTCCGAAATTCGGATTTTAATTTGCATTTTTACGCCTCCTTGGCTGCTACTCCAAGGCCCAGGGTCCTTGACCGTTTCCTCTGGGGATGATTTTGATTTTATCTTTGTTTATTTTGAGAAGGTTGTTGGGATGTATACAAGAATCCTAGCTATCTATGTAAATAAACATTCTGAAATGAGAATTATTCTTTGGTCAATGTTTGCATTTAGTTTTTATGCAAGTGTCCACTTAATCTATATTGTAGATAAACATGGTGTGCGGAGTCACACACAAAAGACCATGTTATCAGTTCCTTATAGATTATAAACAGTGTTCACAACCAAGATGGATTGGACAAACCATTGGACTGGTTGTAGTGTAATTTGGTCTTAGTCTGTCTTGACTATAGAATTACACTAGTACACTTAGTGTGTATTGAGCAGGACCACCTGAGGATTGTTCGATTTATACTGACTATATAATCGAACTAAACCTCTGTTACTATCGATGTACATGCTCTTAATCCCAATATAATAACAAACACATGTACTTAGTATATACTTCTTTGATTCATCAAAGGGTGAGATTTAGAGCGATAGATCAAAAGGCCCGATGAGTTGGGAAGTAGTATTATGTACATGGTGTGTTGTTGATTATAGAAGGAAACTGTGTCCTATAATCTAGGTTGATGATGTCCCCTTGAGGAGCTCATAAAGGATTATCATGTAAACCCTGCAGGTGGACTTAGTTCCGCATGATAACAAAGGTTGAGTGGTACTACTCTTGGATTAGATGTTGATTAAATTCGAGTTGTCAGTAACTCATTTAATTGACGGACATATGATATCTTAAACACAAGGAGATTAATGTACTTATAGTAAGAAGGAGCCCATATTATAATATGGGATTGGTGCGGTAGTGCAATAATAACTCTCTATTGGAATGAGTTATTAATGATGGACTTAAGCTGTGTGTTCAGAAGGAACATGGGAAGCTTAAGCCCATCGAAGGCCAAAACCAATTCCTCCTCGAGGTCTCTACTGTAGCCTCTGGAAATCCTCGAATCCACCTCAGGAAGAATTAATGGAGACATTCGTTAGAATTCTTAAAGACCTCTCGGAGACCTTCGGAAGAATTCTTGAAGACCTTGGAAGACCTCTGGGTGAATTCTGAAAGAATTCTGAAAAGATTTCTGTGAAAAATTTCGGATATGAAATTCTATTTATAAAAGAAAATTTCTGGAATTTTATTTAGAATTTTTCGAAAAAAATTTGGATAAGAAAGAAATTTTTTATAAAAATTTCCGTTAAGAAATTTCGTCTCTTCTCGTACAAAATTTTATGAATTAATTTTGTTAAATTAATAAAATATTAATTATGGAATCTCACTAAATATTAGCGAGATATAATTTAAAAGATTTTGTTAAAAATAATAAAAAAATTAATAGAATGGAAATTTATTAAAAAGATAACTAATCTTATCCATTAGATTTTATTAGATTTCTTTCTAATAAAATCTTATTAAAAGATTTATTTTTAAATAAATCTAGATAAGATAAGTCTTAAAATCTTATTAAAAGATTTATTTCTAAATAAATCTAGATAAGATAAGATTGTTAGATTCTTTCTAATAAAATCTTATAAGAGATTTATTTCTAAAATAAATCTAGATAAGATAAGTTTATTAGATTGTT
>NW_027429688.1:0-1238 GCF_044706935.1 Curcuma longa | reverse complement strand
TCGTAATCTTACGGAAGCGAAACCTATGCACCAGTAGCTAGGCTTGTCCGCAACTCGATCCTAGAGTTACTACACTTAGACCTCTTCGATTCCCATGGGGCTAAGTCACTAAGCGGAAAACAATACTGCTTAGTAATAATCGATGATTATTCAAGATATACCTGGGTAAAATTTTTAAGGACAAAAGATGAAACTTATGAAAACTTTACAACACTGTGTAAATTATTAGAAAATGAAAAAGACTTAAAAATAAAAAAAATTCGAAGTGATCATGGTGGGGAATTTGAAAATGTCAAATTCATAAAATTCTGTCAAGATAACGGATACCACCATAAATTCTCCTGTACAGAATTCCACAACAAAACGGAATAGTTGAACGAAAAAATTGAACCTTATAAGAAGCCGCACGTACAATGCTAAATGAATACCAACTAGCTAACAAATTTTGGGCTCAGGCAATAAGCACAGTCTGTTACATTCAAAATAGAGTATTAATTAACAAAAGACACAATAAAACTGCTTATGAAATATTTAACAATAAAATACCTAACTTAAACTACGTTAAAGTATTTGGATGTAAAGTTTATATATTAAATACTTAAAAGAATTTATAAATTTAATGAAAAAAGAATTTAAAATGAGTTGGGTAGGAAAACTTCACTTCTTCCTAGGACTTCAAATTAAACAAACTAAAGATGGAAATTATATATATCAAAGTAAATATACTAAAGATCTAATTTTCAAATTTAGAATGGAACATTTAAAAGAAATAAACACACCAATGACAATAAATTATAATATAGACAGTGACCCAAGTGGAAAACAAGTAGACTTAAAATATTATAGGAGTATAATTGGAAGTCTACTCTACCTAACTATAAGTCGACCAGATATATTATTTGCAGTAGATATGTGTGCTAGATATCAAGCAAACGCTAAGGAATCACACTTAACAGCAGTTAAGCGAATATTAAGATATATCAAAGGAACCTTAACTGTAGGAATGTGGTATCCTAGGAATAATAACTTTGACCTAGTTGATTATTCAGACTCAGATTATGCCGGATGCAAACTAGACCGCAAAAGTACAAGCGATGGATGCCAGTTCTTGGGTCCATGTCTAGTTAGCTAGTGTAGTAGAAAATAACATTGCGTTGCTCTATCTACAACTGAAGCTGAATACATTGCCCTAGGTGAATGTGTTGCACAACTACTTTAGATGATGCACACATTAACAT
>NW_027429687.1:0-1863 GCF_044706935.1 Curcuma longa | reverse complement strand
TGTGCAGGGTCGAAGACTTCAGAACCAGACACCAGGCTGAAGTCCAGGGTGGTTGAGCCCTGGCAGGAAGTCCAGTTGGGTCCGCGGAGCCTGACAACTGGCCGAAGACCAAGTTGGTTAGACTTGGCAGAAAGACCAGGGTGGTTGACCTTGGCAGGAAGTCCTGGTGGGTTAAGAAGTCAAGTAGAGCTGCACGAGGTAAGTGAGGTAAGTCACTGGAGGAGCGAACCAGTAAGGACAAGTCCAATTTTGGACTTTAGGCGCGGTCCAGACTTAGACCCACTTTGGTGATCTAAGTTGAGTCCTGGTTAGATCCTGGTCTGGAGTGACAGGATCTAATTAATTTTAAATATTCTATTTTTAATATATTTTATCATTATACTAACTCTATTTTATATGATTTATTTGGTATATGAATAAAATTAATTTTGCATGTAAAACAAAATTAATCTTCATTATTATTTATTTTGTTAATATGTAATTTTATTAAATGATAAAATTATTTCTATCTATAATAAATATTTAAAGAGAATAAAATAAATATTATTTAAATTATCTTTTAATTCTGGATAAGATAAACTGCAATGCGTAGATCAAGTTTTGCGTTTTTTTTTTAAACATTTGCAGATCTGGATAAACTCAACAGTTTCTATATAAAGCCTTGTTCAGTGCATGAATCTTACAACTTCGACCAACGTCATTCTTCTGCGGCAACCCGAGCTTCGACACGACCACGCCCAATTTCTGCCGGAAGATCACCCCCAACATCCGAATTCGCATCCATAATTTTCTGGTGTTGGGTAACGAAGATATTTATATTTATTTTCGGCACTTACTTTAAAATCAAAAGTGTGGGGTTGTCACACTTTTGATCATTGTATTCGCCTATTCTACCAGAGTTTGTGTCTGGTAGAGTGATTTAGTGGATTGCCCACAGGAAAGGTCCAAGGGACCTGGGCCTTCGAGTAGGAGTTGTCGACGGCTCCGAACGAAGTAAAAAATCATTTGTGTCTTCCGTACATATTTATTTCTCGCTTCGTATTTCTTATTTTCCGCTGTACGTTTTTCAAAGCATAACTTTCTAACTCTGATTTTTAAACGAACGAAATTTTTAAAAGCCACGCCGTGATTCACCCCCCTCTCACGTGCACTTGATCCTACATTCGCTGGCGACGACTTTTGACGCGCTGACTTCCGGTTCTGTCCTGATTGGGCTGGAGTCGACTCCAGAACCTATCTGAGTCGACTCGAGACCCGAAAACTCGAATTTTCGGCCGGAGTTAGCATTTTTCGCTCCCTATTCTTCCTTACAAAATAAGTTAGCTCGAAAACCATAGTATTTTAAAGAACCGGCCAGCTCACCGAACCGGCTTCGAGTCTTAACTTCGGATCTCCGGTGAGATCCTGGGTTAGACCGGCGCCTACTGTTCCTCGTAGGAACGCGTTCTCACCCACTCCCCTCGGGAGAATTTACCTGATGCCAACCAAGTCCTCCTGACCTGTTGGACTTTTGCTCGGCTCTGTCGTTGCCCCCCAGGACTTGAACGCAACTGATCCTCCTGATCAGTCCATTCTTCTCTGCAACTTGGTCCTCCTGACCCAAGTCCATTTCATCCGCAACTACCCAAGTCCGGATCTTGCCTGGTGCACGTTGACTCTGCCAAGTCTTCTTGCCTAGACTTACTAGGACTTAACCTGTTTCTCTGCAATCTCATTTCAACTCAGTTAGCCAAACCACATACTTAACTTGATCCTAGTTCCATAATCAAAACCCAGGTTTGACCTGCTAGTGCTTCCTGCACTAACAAGGATCTGCAGCATAAGAAAGTAACTATAAGCATAACGCTTAGTAAGCTCCTTTCC
>NW_027429686.1:0-3085 GCF_044706935.1 Curcuma longa | reverse complement strand
GGTAAGAAGGGCGGTCGTTACACAAAGCATGGATATAAGTCGCAACAACAATAAAATTAATTTACATCCCTCGATCCTACACTTCATGAAGGAGTTTTACATGTACTCTAGATCGAACAATAAATTAAAATTATTACAACCATGCACAATAGCATTGACATGCCCAAGGGATCCAATCATACATCACACTCATGCACAACACAATCATATATAACACATATTAGGCCATAATAGTTGGAACTAAGAATCCTACAACAACAGAGTTAATCTATTTGCATATCCTACTATTATCCTGCCTAAATTTATGTATGAAAAGTGCATAAATTAACTGAAACCAAACACACAGAGCCCGAACCTATGCTCTGATACCATTGATGGCGCCAGGAATTCTGTCCTGTTCAATTCTCTGCCAGACAAAAATTTTCTAGGGACGGATCCTTTTCAAGCAACCCTCATATTCGATCTGTGCTTGATCGAAGCATAAGATCATTGGGCTCTTGTGTTGGTATTCAAGATACAAACAAAGGAAAATAAAATATGCAGCGGAATAAAATAGTTGTACTTTTCCTTTGTAGATTGTGTAGATGATTGTACTTTACCCGAAGACCTCTTGATCTTTTGTTGTATTCTTCTTCTCTTCTTGGACGTTGTGTGGGCAATGATCTTTCAAGATGAAACTCCACCCAATTCCTTCTTTTCCTCTCTTCTAAATCGATAGCAATAAGAGAAGGGAGAACCTATGGTAGAGGCACCATCTTCTCCTCTTCCGTCTTCTCTTCTTCTCTTCCTCTCTTCCTCTCCTCTTCAAACCGCCACCTTCCTTTCTTTTTCTTCCTTCTTTGGGTGCCGGCCCTAGGGAGAACCAAGGGGAGCCGGCCCTAAGGAAGAATCAAGAAGAAAATCCAAGGGCCGGCCCTAAGAAGAAAGAAACCTTAGCCACCTAGCTTTCCTCTCTCCTTCTTCTTCTTCTTTTTCCTCTCCTTTGGGCGTCGGCCCTAAGGGATATAAAGAGGCAAGAAAAGCCATAGGTGTCGGCTCGAGCAAGGAGGAGAAATACGATGAGGGGCGCTGGCCCTAGGTAGCACCAAGGAGATACCAAAGAAGGGTGGCCGGCCCTAGAGGTTAAGAAAACAAGGATTAAGATTGTCCCTTTGCCTCTCCCTCTCCTCCCCTTTAATAGCTTTGCCATTATAGAATTTTTAGGAAAATATAATTGAATTTTTATAATTTTGTTGTATAACAAAATTTATATAATTTTGTTGGATAACAAAATTTCTTTACTAAATTTTGTTAGATAACAAAACTTAATAAAATTTTATTGGATAACAAAATTTCTTTACTAAATTTTGTTGGATAACAAAACTTAATAAAATTTTATTGCATAACAAAATTTATATAATTTTGTTGAATAACAAAATTTCTTTACAAAATTTTGTTGGATAACAAAACTTAATAAAATTTTGTTGGATAACAAAATTTATATAATTTTGTTGGATAACAAAATTAACATAATTCTATTTAGAATTAATCCAAATTCTATTAACTGAATTCTTAATAGAATTTTTAATGGAATTCAAACAAAATTCTTAACAGAATTCTTTAATAGAATTCTAACTGAATTCTAACAGAATTCTAACAGAATCTCATGGGTGGATACGAGGCTTTATCCAGAGGCTACAACAGGGACCTAGAGGAGGAATTGGTTTTGGCCTTCGGATGGGCTTGGGCTTCTTGTGTTCTCCCTGAACACCCAACTCAAGTCCATCAATAATAACTCATACCACTAAAGAGTTATTATTGAACTATCGCACCAATCTCATATTATAATATGGACTCCTTCTTATCATGAGTGCATTTATCTCCCTGTGTTTAAGATATCGTATGTCCGTCAATTAATTGAATTACTGACAACTCAATTAATTAACTTCTAAGTCCAAGAGTAGTACCACTCAACTTTATTATCATGCGGAACTAAGTCCACCTGCAGGGTTTATATGATAATCCATATGAGCTCCTCAAGGGGACATCATCAACCTAAATATTAGGACACAGTTTTCTTCTATAATCAACAACACACTATATACATAATATTATCTCCAAACTCATCGGGCCTATTGATTTAACGAATAAATCTCACCCATTGATAAATTAAAGAAATACATACTAAGTATATGTGTTTGTTATTATATAGGGATTAAGAGCATGCACATCCATATAATAACAGAGGTCTAGTTCGATTATATAGTCAGTATAAGTCGAACGACCTCAAACGGTCCTGCTCAATACACACAAAGTGTACTAGTGTAATTTAATAGTCAAGTTAAACTAATATCAATTACACTACAACCACTTCAATGGTTTGTCCCTATCCATCTTGGTTGTGAGCTACTATTTATAATTTATAAGGAATCGATAACATGATCTTCTGTGTAGCACCATACACCATGTTATCTACAATATAAATTAAATGGACAACTGCATAACATAAGAAATGTAAACATTTGACCAATGACTATTCTCATTTTATATTATTTTAAAATAAATATTTATACAAAAAGTTAGACTTATAGTATACATCCCAACAACTTCGACATGGAGGGAGAGATCTCCACACTTATCTTTAGTTTACCCTAGTTTAGTTTTTATGCATGTCGTTGTTTGTTTAAATACCCCTTACACTTTGTTTACTTTTGTTAATGCATTTCAGTTCCTTTAATTACTTGCATGTTTGTTTCGTTTAATGCTTTAAGTTCTTGTCACTTATTTGGATGCAATTAGATTAAGTTTTGTTGAATGCTTTAATTATGTTGCCTTTATTTCTTTGCAATTGTAGTTTAGTTACATTTGGTTTCCATTACTTACATTGCTTTTCATTTATTAGGTTTAGTTCCAAAATCCAAACCCCCATTTAAAACATTAAAACCCCAAGTAATAAATCAATCCTAATATCTATCATCCTATTGTTATATTCGTTGAGAGATGACCCATGTTATCCCTATGCTATATTAGAGTAGAAGGGTTTGGTAATAATTAATTTGAATTGTAATTATGGTATGACACAATTGCTGGGAAACACTAGAAAATC
>NW_027429685.1:0-1392 GCF_044706935.1 Curcuma longa | reverse complement strand
CAGCTAGGATTCTGGTATACATCCCAACAAAATGTTCAAGTAGGTCAAGGTTGACTGGATGCTTGACAAGGAAAGAGTCTAAGCAGGTAAAGGTTGATTGGATGATTAGCAAGGAAAAAGTTTAAGTAGGTTAAGGTTGATTAGATGCTTAGCAAAGAAAAAGTTTAAGTAGGTTAAGGTTGATTGGATGTTTGGAAAATGAAAAACTCAAGCAAGTCAAGGATGACTAGATGCTTGGTAAAGAAAAATTCCTAAGGGAGTAAACCCTAGGTAGTGAGTGTCTCGGAGGAGTGAATTACAGACAAGAGTGACTAGTATGTTCAGGCGATTGAAGCAAAATTTACAATCAATTGTAGGCTGGTTGGACCAGCGTATTTGGTTGATCGAAGTATAATGGACCGAATACTAAGTAGAGAATGTCCAAACAGATCAACTGGAACAGATGTTTGGTAGGTAAGTAAGATAAGACTCTAGAGAAGAGAAATCCTTTTGAAATAGAAGATGTGAGAATGTGTTCTCACTTTGAGAACAAAGTTAGACGATGATCCAACTAAGAAGCCAACCCAGATTTCGAAGTCAAGATCAGACTGTCCTACTGTCATTGTTACTAGCTCTGTTTTGCGAGGATACTATTATTATGTTGCTAACTTTGTTTTGTAGAAAAATAAAGTTTCCAATCAACCATATAGTTCAGTCAACCAAATAGGAAGGTTTGATAAACCAGAATAGATATAAGATCGAGCTAGATAAGATCCTCATTCTAACGAAAAGAAGGGGATCGATCTACTGAACCCATGGATCAATCAACCAAACACAGAAGGAAACTCTGATCAGATGAGACGAGATCTAAGTCTGCGAAAGATCAATCAATTAGTCTACAAAAAGGACCTCAAGGATAGAGGCTCAACATCAATTCAATTAAGTTCTAACAATCCTTTCAATCTTCTACTCCGCAAAGCAAGCATTGTTCATCCATGCTCCATCAACATCTAACAACCTACGTCAAAGCTCTAGTCTAAAAGTTATCAGTAACACTTTCTTTATTGTATTTCATTTTAATAGAAGAATAGTAGTGTATTACTATATCCTCTCCAATTGTAAGAGATTTCTCCGCCTTCGAAAGGTTTTTGGAAGGAGAAAAGTAAAGCTACCTATTCGTAAGCAATCCATCAGTTTGTAGGCCTTAGAGTAGCAGTCAAGGGATTATGAACCAAGTAAATCGCTATGTCTCAATTTGTGTTTAATATTACCACTGCACTCTATTTTGATCTATTTTAAAGAAAAGATTATTTTTAAACAAGCGATATTCACCTTTATCATACATTTTGATCCTACAATTGGTATTAGAGTCTGAATGGTTTGAATAAGTTTAACAATGATGTGCATAGAGTT
>NW_027429684.1:0-7595 GCF_044706935.1 Curcuma longa | reverse complement strand
TGTTAGGATCGGTTGGTTCGCTAGAGGGGGGTGAATAGCGTTTTTCGAATCTTCTTCGATTGTTTCTCTGCAAGAGTGTTAGCGGAAGCAAAATATAATAGAGAAAACAATAGATCAACGCTAACCCGGTTCGTTTACTTGGTATCCACCTCCGCAGAGGTGACTAATCCAAGGATCCACACGCACGCACACACCCGCTGCACTATGAATCGTCTCCTTCTCGAAAACCTCGAAGGCGGAGAAACCTTTACAACCTTTTCGTTCTCCTCAAAAATGATATGAAATAATGTTTAGGAGGAGAGGAAGAAAGCAAAGAATCAGAGAACAACAAGTTCTCAAAAGAAGCGCAAAGAGATAAAAGAATGGCAGAATTCTTGATTGATCTCGAGCAGGCTTCTTTTATAATTCTTCAACATCAGTCGACTGCTGGCAGGGCCAGTCGACTGATGCCTTCAATCGGCAACAAAATCTTGCATTAAAGCGCATTAAATGCTTGCCAACTTTCTCCAACGTTCAAATATCAGTCGACTGATCCAAGACCAGTCGACTGGCATCAGTCGACTCCAATACTCCAGTCGACTGCCCAGTCGACTCCTGTCTTCCTCTGGCTCGACTGATTTTTCTGTGTGCGTCTGATTTATGAGCAGTCGACTGCTGGCAGGGCCAGTCGACTGGTGAAGCTGAAAAATCCCATTTCAGCTTCTCTTGACCTAGACCTCGGCCTTCAAACACCTCCCATAGCCTCGTGCCTTCCCTGGATGCTCCATCATCCTCGCACTAGCCTGAGATGCTTCCATCAGCTTCGTCATGTCAAGTCCTTGCCAAGACCAACCTTGGACTTTTCCTTGCCAAGACTACCCACTTGGACTTTTCCTTGCCAAGACTTTTCACTTGGACTTTTCCTTTTCCTTTGCCAAGACTTCCCACTTGGACTTTTCTTTTGCCAAGACTTCCCACTTGGACTTTTCTTTTGCCAAGACTTTTGGACTTTCCTTTGCCAAGACTTCCCACTTGGACTTTTCTTTGCCAAGACTTCCCACTTGGACTTTTCTTTTGCCAAGACCACGCTTGGACTTTTCTTTTGCCAAGTCTTCAACCTGGACTTTCCTGCAAACTTGCATCACACATGTTAGATCACAAGTATTGCCTAACTTTAAACATGGTTTAGCCAAACATTGAAACTCAATGCACTTGGGGCAAAGATTGCACCAACAATCTCCCCCTTTTTGATGTTTGGCAAAACCTTGTTTAAGTTAGGTCTTTAAACCATATAAAGCATAGCATGTGATTAATATTTGATAAATAAAGCATGAATCACATGATATCAGAGCATCAAGAGCATCATAAAATATGATAAGCATGAATAGCATGATAAAGCATGATTAAGCATGATTAAACATGAATAACATGAATAGGCATGAAAAATATTTGTTTCTCTCTTAAACCTTCATAGTTCTCCCTAACTTAAACCTTCATAGTTCTCCCCCTTTTTGTCAAAGATCAAAAAGTTATTCCATAGGCTAAGTAGGGTTAAAATCTCCTTAAAATTGTTTATCCCCCTTTAGTATTGCACCAACAATCGTTTCGGAGGGAAAAGAGTACCTTAAATTCTCAAAATATGCTGAAAATAGAAATATCAGTCGACTCATAATGTATCAGTCGACTCAGCAGTCGACTGCAATCTGAACCAGTCGACTGATACACTGAATTTCAGTTATCAGAGACGAGATTGAGAAATGCATAAGTAAATGTACGAGTTTCAAAAATTCATGAAATTTCACATGTACATTACTTATGTCTAACACTATTTGAGAAAAATAATTTGAAAAATTTTGGTCTCAAATATGGTAGTGTGATACAAATTCCAAAAATAGTTAGATAAGGTCAATAAAGGTCCAACTTTGTATCAATATTTCTAATGGATATGAATTTTCTGATTTTGAGACTATCCTTAATTTCCTGAGGGAATTTAAAATGTGTTTGATTTTGTTGGTTTAGGATTTAACCACAAGGCTCCCCCTAAACATCATATAATCCTTTCAAACACTTTTGATATCACACACTCCCCCTTAATCATTCAAAATCACAACGATTTTGAAAATTAAACAATTAAGCTCCCCCTTAATGTTTTGAAATCACAACTCCTTAGATTTTAATCAATCAAACTTCCCCTTTAAGTTGTGAAATTCAATTTCTTCTAGATATTTCAAACTTTAGCTCCCCCTTTAATAGAGCGAACATCATGATCAAATGAGGAATGGGATGCTAGGAATGATGTGATCATTGATCGACTTCTAGACACAATAGGAAGGATGCAGTCAAGAACGATTCGATACCAAACATACTGATCTGCAGACAATTTTGTGACATCAAATCTAGTCCTAGATGCTTTCCTTGGTTCATTGAAATAGTAATCATGTATAGTGTCGATAATCTCATGTGAGAATGAACCATAGATTTCTCCATCGACTTTAGGAAAACATACGAAAGGATTCGAAGATGGACGAAGACCAAGGAAAGTTCTGATTAAGTTTGGAGTGAAATCAACATGCCTACCGGCGACAGTGGATATAAAGCGACTTTCAGTTATGTCGGTAGGTCTAAGATTGACATAAAATTCTTTGTATAAGTCAAATTTATGCTACTTGTGCAATTTACAAGGGTTTCAAGCTGATAATGCACAATACGGTCATAGATGTGAGGGACTGCAAACTGGAAGAATTGATGATTTATGTATCGACAATCTATAAAATGAAATTCAGAGGTTACAAAGATATGTTGTCGTATTTTTGAAGGAAATCTGGGTAAAGGAGTGCGAAGGAAGTATTCAGGATCAGGATATTGCGGTAGGTCCTTATTTTTGCTAAGAACTATCCTCCTATGGGGTTTAAAAGTCATACGCTTTTGTCTAAGGATGAATATATGTAATGAAAGATGAGAGTGCATGAGAAAACAAAAGAAAGTTAGTTTTCAACAAGGATTTTGAGTAATAGAATCAAGATAAAGTTGATTTTAAAGGTATACCTCTTTGAAACTGGTTGATTCTCCATTAGAATTGAGAAAAGTAGTTGATATGGATTAAAAGGAGGACTCCTTTGACTCTAGAAGACCTTGGGAACTTGGAGGAAGAAGAAATTCGGCAGAAAACGGCGTGGACTTAGGGTTGAAAGCAAATTCAGAAGCTAGCCGTGGTTGCTATATATAAAAGTATCCGCCTGTCAGTCGACTGATGATAAGTGAGTCGACTGGTATCAGTCGACTGATGTAAAAACAGTCGACTGCCCTCTTATTTCGAACATCACAGAAATATTGGTCGAGTACTGTGAACGTTCAGTCGACTGTTATCAGTCGACTGCCATCGAATTTCAAATCTTACAGAAATATTGGTCGAGTAAAGTCTATAGATGAGTCGACTGATCAGTCGACTGATGGAGTTATCAGTCGACTGATATTCTGAATATGTTCTTTTCAGCATTATCAGTCGAATTTCAGTAATGCCATAGAAATTTCACAAAATTCAGAAAAGTCTGAAATTTTGCGAGCACATTTGTTTTAATGATATCTATCAGGGAAAAATTATATTTCATGAAAATTCTTCATAGTTTCATGGATTGGCACAAACTTCAAGAATATGCTTAAATGTGCATTGTTAAGTATCACTATGATGCATTGTTATGATTCCTATATTTTTGTGACTGTCTAGCATTGTGATTGCATTTGTTATTTGTTTTCCAAGCATTTTAAATATCCAATTATGACTAATGAACAAGATATCTATGAATTGAATATTTGCTATCCTCATAATTGGTCTATTATTGATATTTTGATACTTTTCATGCTATAACAATGTGCCATAAGCAAAAGTAGAGCATGAGTATCATCCTAGCATCTCACATAATGTTCAAGCAAGCCAAAGCACAATCAAAGTCATCCTAATTGTCTTGTGAAATGTTATTGTTAATGTAATGACTCATGCATTGCTAAAATTAATCATTCTACAAAACACATTCCTAAACCCCTTCTTATATTTGTGAATTCATTTTCGGGTAAAGGTTTAGTGAATATATCGGCGAGGTTTGATTTGGATTCTATGTAGTTTAATGTAGGATCGGAATACGCACTAGAAGGGGATGAATAGCGCGCATTGCTTTTTCAAATTTGTTTTCTGTCAAAATACTAAGCAGCGGATATTAAAACCAAAACACAAGGACACGCGAATTTTACTTGGTTCCTAACCCTCCAGGGTTAGTACGTCCAAGGCCTAATCACGGGAGGCGCCCGTCCACTAGTGGTCTCCTTTCCGAACGGTGTTCGGAGGCGGAGAAACTCGTCTTACAGTCCGTAAATAAACAAAAATTAAAGGTTGAATATAAATACAATTAATAAATAAAATCAAACACTTTTTTGCTGATCTGGAAGTCCTGAGTGTCGCGCACTCCTTCTCGATCTTCCCCGGTTGCAAGCGTCTGGCCTCTTTTGCGTTTCACAGCACTACAGAATGATTTGGGAGGTTTCTAGCTTGAATGAGTGGCTTCTGCACGTTGATTCCCTTTTATACTGCTCCTGAGTCGACTCAGATGCCAATCTGGGTCGACTCCAGCCTGCGTGGCAGATAAAACTTGATCCTTGTCGTTATCTGCTTCCTTAGTCGACTCAAGTGGCATTCTGGGTCGACTCCAGCCTGAATCCGAAAAAACTCAAAAAATCTTTTTTGTAGATCTCTGAAAGGGCTTCGTAACGCATCCAAGTTTGCCTTGTTCTGAGACCCGAGTCAAAAGTTATGACCTTTTGAAGTTCAGCCTGCATTATGGTTCCTGAAAAATAAGCATGCATACAAAGAAGCAAACCTAACTTTACCTTGTGAGTCTAACTTCGGATTTCTCCCGAAATCCTAGGTTTGTCTAACAAATCCTGTTCCACTCTGGGAACACATCCTTACCCACTCCACTCAGGAGAATTTATGCCAACCAAGTCCTCCAGACTTGTTGGACTTGTGCTCGGCTCTGTCCTTGCCCCCCAGGATTTGTACTGCAACTGATCCTCCTGATCAGTCCAGCCCTTAGCTGCAGCTTGGTCCTCCTGACCAAGCCCAGCTTCTACTGCAACTTGGTCCTCCTGACCTAGTCCAGTCTCTACCTGGTGCACTTTGACTCTGTCAAGACTTCAGCCTGATTCTCCAAATCAGGACTTCCCTTTGCCTAGCCTACAACTAGGACTTTCCCTTGCCCAGCTTCACTCACCAGGACTTCCCTTGCCCGATCATCCAGATCAGGACTTCCCTTGTCTAGTCTAACCGACCAGGCCTTCTCGCTCACTTCCACACATCCAGACATCAAGTCCTGTTTGGATCAACCCTTGGTCAAACTGACCAGACTTAGGTGTATTGTCAAACATCGAAACTCTAGGCAAGATCTTAGTGCATCTTGCACCAATATTTAATTCTATATCACCTCTTGCTACATGATCCCTTATGAAATGATGTTTGATTTCTATGTGTTTGGTCCTAGAATGATGAACCAGATTTTTGGTTAAATTGATTGTACTCATATTATCACATAGGACTTTTACATTGGTATAATTTAATTCATAGTCCTTAAGTGTGTGCATCATCCATAATAGTTGAGCCACACATCCCCCTAGGGCTACATACTCAACTTCAGTAGTAGATAAAGCTACACATGGTTGCTTTCTACTACTCCAACTAACTAGGGAGGATCCAAGAAATTGACATCCACCACTAGTACTCTTTCTATCTAGTTTGCATCCTGCATAATCTGAGTCAGTGTACCCTATCAAATCAAAATTTTGGTTCCTTGGGTACCAAAGACCAACATTCAAAGTTCCTTTTATATACCTCAAAATTCTCTTCACAATTGCAAGATGCGACTCCTTAGCACATGATTGGTATCTAGCACACATTCCAACCGCAAATAAAATATCGGGTCTACTAGCGGTTAAATAAAGAAGACTACCAATTATGCTCCTATAGGTCTTAGAGTCTACATTCTTCCCTTCTTCATCCTTATCTAATTTTGCATTAGTTCCTATAGGGGTTGAGATATTTTTGGCATTTTCCATTCCAAATTTCTTAATCATTTTCTTAGCATATTTTGTTTGATATACATGTGTTCCTTCATTTGTTTGTTTAACTTGTAAACCTAGAAAGAATGTGAGCTCTCCAACTAAGCTCATCTCAAATTCATTCTCCATATGCTTGATAAATTCATTTAAAAACTCATCATTTGTTGACCCAAAAATGATATCATTTGTTGGTGCAATCTTTGCCCCAAGTGCATTGAGTTTCAATGTTTGGCTAAACCATGTTTAAAGTTAGGCAATACTTGTGATCTAACATGTGTGATGCAAGTTTGCAGGAAAGTCCAAGCGTAGTCTTGGCAAAAGAAAAGTCCAAGTGGGAAGTCTTGGCAAAGGAAAGTCCAAGTGGAAAGCCTTGACAAAAGAAAAGTCCAAGTGGGAAGTCTTAGCAAGGAAAAGTCCAAGTGGGTAGTCTTGGCAAGGAAAAGTCCAAGTGAGTAGTCTTGGCAAGGAAAAGTCCAATTGGGTAGTCTTGGCAAGGAAAAGTCCAAGTGGGTAGTCTTGGCAAAGACTTGACATGACGAAGCTGATGGAAGCATCTCAAGCTAGTGCAAGGATGATGGAGCATCCAGGGAAGGCACGAGGCTATGGGAGGTGTTTGAAGGCCGAGGTCTAGGTCAAGAGAAGCTGAAATGAGATTTTTCAGCTTCACCAGTCGACTGGCCCTGCCAGCAGTCGACTGCTCATAAATCAGACGCACACAGAAAAATTAGTCGAGCCAGAGGAAGACAGGAGTCGACTGGGCAGTCGACTGGTGTATGGTGAGTCGACTGTTGCCAGTCGACTGGTCTTGGAACAGTCGACTGCTATTTGAACGTTGCAGAAAATTGGCAAGCATTTAATGCACTTTAATGCGAGATTTTGTTGCCGATTGAAGGCATCAGTCGACTGGCCCTGCCAGCAGTCGACTGATGTTACAGAGTTATAAAAGAAGCCTGCACGAGAATCAACTCAAGAATTTTGCTATTCTTTCATTACTTTGTGCTTCTTCTGAGAACTTGTTTGTTCTCTATTCTTTGCTTTCTTTCTCTCCTCTTAAACACTATTTCATATCATTCTTGGGGAGATCTAAAGAGTTGTAAAGGTTTCTCCGCCTTCGAGGTTTTCGAGAAGGAGAAGATTCATAGTGCATCGGGTGTGTGCGTGCGTGTGGATCCTTGGATTAGTCACCTCTGCGGAGGTGGATACCAAGTAAACAAACCGGGTTAGCGTTGATCTATTGTTTTCTCTTTTATATTTTGCTTCCGCTAACACTCTTGCAGAGAAACAATCAAAGAAAAATCGAGAAACGCTATTCACCCCCCTCTAGCGAACCAACCGATCCTAACAAGTGGTATCAGAGCCGGTTACATTTCGGAGGATCTAACAATCAACCGGAGCAACTTATGGCATTTCAAGAGGGTTACAACACCGCACGACCACCATACTTCGATGGAAACGACTTCGCCTACTGGAAAGGTAGAATGGAGTATTATTTAATGAATGACATTGAGAATTGG
>NW_027429683.1:0-3957 GCF_044706935.1 Curcuma longa | reverse complement strand
TAAGGTCAGGCATGGTTCAAAACTGTGGAGAGTATTATGGAGATGCTCGACTGGCCGGAGCATGAAAAGGTCAAGTGTGCATCATTCTGCCTGACGGGAGACGCCAGGATGTGGTGGGATAGGGTCAAGGCTAAGAGGCAAGTTAACGAGATGCAATGGACGGACTTCGAATCAGAATTCTTTGAGGAATTCTTTCATATGCGTGTCACCAACAAGCATTATGATGAATTCACCGAATTCTGACAAGGCGATCTGACGGTTAGTGAAGCTGTTAAAAGATTTAACAGACTAGCACGCTTGTGTCCGGAACTGGTCCGACTGAAAAAGGAAAGGGTCCGTCTTATGCTAAAGATGCTGCGGCCCGAGATAGCTATGAATGTGGCTGGCGGGGTAAATAAACCGCAGACTACGGAGGAACTGTTCAGTGGTGCCCTGGTTACGGAGCACTATCTAAATAGTATTAAGCAGCAACAGAAGACCCCGACTGAAGCTAAGACTGAGAGCAAAACCACCCTAACGGGGGGTATAACCGCAAGGATAAGAAGAAATGGGACGATTCTAAAGGCGAGTCGGCGAACAAGAAGCCCAGGTACACCCCATGTGCGAAGTGTGGGAATCTTCACTCTGGAGAGTGCCGCATGGGTATAAATAAATGTTTTACCTGCGGAATGGAAGGGCACAAGGCTCGATTCTGCCCTACTAAGTCCCAGGCACTGTCAGCAGCCGCAACAGCAGCTGCAGTATCAAAAGGCACCCGCCCAATTACATTATATGCAAGCTGCGCTGGAAGGTCCTCAGATAAACCAAGGAAGGTTGGAGGCTCCTCCAGTTATGACGAATGCAAGGATTTTTCCTCTTACCAATGAAGATATGGCGAATGCTTCGACAGGTTAGTTATTATTTTCTGTCAGCATGCTACTGTAATATTGGATACTAGATCGAGAAGTCAAAAAGGCTAAGGAACAAAGGGGTAGCCTTAGCAAAGGCCCTATGGCAAAGTCAAAAGGTTCGAAGAAGCCGCTTAAGGAATATGAGGGCAATAAGAAACAAAAGTACCCAAGTTATTCTAAAGTTCGAGGACGAACTTTTTATAAGGAAGGGAGGATTGTAACACCCGTAATTTTCCTTCGATAATACCTTGATACTAATGAGGGATAATTTCTCAAAGTTAATGGATGATAGCTTAAGTTTAAGAGGAACCCTTAGTGAACCACTAGTAAGATTTATCTTAAGGGGTTCTATGGGTCAATGTTTTTCAGGATGAGCTTTCTCTTATATAGGGATAGTTAATGGTAAAAGAAATGATAATGGGCCTTGCAGATAAAGGGGCTTTACCTTATGTGGGCTTGGCCAAAAATAAAAGAAAAGAGAAAGAAAAAGAATGGAGGTACCAAGGATTGAACCTTGGACCTCAAGGAAGTGGCAAGCCTTAAGGGTGCATGAGGTAACCAAGAGCCCTAGCAAGGGTGTGCTATTGGAAGGATGAAGGGAATGATAGATATGTGTAGGGCATGTGAAGGGACCATGGAAAGTGAAGAGACATCGAGGAGACGTAACCTTTCACTTACTGTGAGTAATGAGAGGATTTACTCCTCCACCGAAACCTTCCCTCTTCCCTTCGGTCACTATAAGAAGGGATGGAAAAACAAAGGGAATGCTTCTTGAAACCATCTCTTTTCTCCTTGTTTCACTTGTGACCGAAGAGCTCTCGGAAGGTGCCGCCATCAACAAGGAAGCAAAGGCTTCATTATCTCTTCCGTTTAGGGTATAAATCCTCTAAACACGTAGGTAAGACTCCCTCACCTGCAATATAATAGCTGATGAACTTCTGATGTTTTAAGAGTTACTGTTATGAACTTCTAAACGTTGTAAGAGCATGTTAGGATGCGTAAGAATAAACTTGTATAGAACCTCATGTTGTAAACTTTAGGCTTTGGCTATGGCATGTTTAAGGCGTAAGAATATTCTAAAACCTACTTCATGTTTTATAGGTTTGCTTATAAATGTATAGGAACGTAACTACAATAATATACTGTTGAAACATAGGAAGATACGGTTGGTTGATGATCGATTAGGGAGCCTCGTAGTCGATCACTGGATCGATTACAAGTACCTGTAATCGATCTCCCGATCGATTAATAGGCTTAATGAGGAAAAAGTTACGTAAGTTGATCGATCAGTGGATCGATTACGAGGCGTAATCGACCACCGAATCGATTACAACACTCTCTGTGGAAAACTACGAAGTCTCGTAATCGATCACTGGATCGATTACGAAGCGTAATCGATCACTGGATCGATTACGGAGCGTACCGATCACTGGATCGATTATGAAGCCCTCTGTAAGACCGATTACAACTAAACCAAAATCGATCTTCCGATCGATTGGTAGGGTTAAAGAGAAACAGAGGGTTCAGAATCGATCCATTGATCGATTAAGATATGAATGAAGTCGATCTCTTACCATGCTCTCTGGAAAGTGATATATCGACTTTTGGGAAAGGATAAAACCCTAAGTGACTCACTCTTGAGATAAAGCGAATAAGAGGAAGTTTTAAGATCCATGAAGTAATAAGTTGACGTGTTATAAACTTCTTTATGATATCATGCCTCACTTCATGCTATGTTTTATGTGTCAAGATTATGTTTATATTGTGTCATGCTCCATGAATCATGTTAATGCATCATGCCATATGAAATGAAATATAAATGATACATGAATGTTCATTATACTATGATAAGAAAATGTAAAGGAACATTCATGATGAAATGAAAAGGAAGCATGTAACATGCTAGGTTGAAGGATAGTAGACATAGCTAGGTTGAATGAATAGTAGACCTAGTAACATGCTATATGAAAAAGAAATGAAAAGAATGCTAAGCATGACTTATGAATGATGGAATGTTTAGAGAACATTCACTATGAAAAGAAAGGAAATCATGTATACTATTTTATTTTAATGCATGGCTTGTACCGAACCCTGAAGGACGTAGGACGTGAAGGGGTAAAGCTAGGTTGAAGGATAGTATGCCTAGTAGGGATGGGCTCCTTAGAAACGCCCCTAGGTTGAAGGATAGTATGCCTAGATACTAGTCGAGACTAGCTATCTCGTACTAGGCGCGCAATGAATGAATGAATGGGTACAAGCCAGGGATCCCCAATGATGATGATGATTATTTTTATCTATTATGATAATAAGTTTTGAAAGGCATCCTCATCATTTAATATGCATATGTTTTCTTAAATGACAAGATGCAAGTATGTTATGTGCTTTTATGCAAATGAACATGTGTTACCTATGCAAGTATGCTATGTGCCTTATGCAAATGAACATGTGTTTATTTATGCAAAGAATGTTATGTGTTTTACGTGCTTACTTGATGATATATGGATGTATGCCTTTGATGACGGTTTGAATTTTGTGAGTAGGAAAGGAGCTTACTAAGCCTCGTGCTTATAGTCTTACTTTCTTATGTTGCAGATCAAACTAAAGGTTATTAAGGAATGGAAGCAGCAGGAAGGGCATGTGTGTGTGTGGCAGTGACTTGGCAGAGACAATCTTATTCCATACTAGATCCTGAATTTAGCATATGCATGCTTTATGTTTCTTTTTGGGATGTTGGAATTACTCTATGTTGTGGATTGCTTAGTCTAATCTTGCATGTTGAGTAGGGTCTTAGTTAAAAGGATATGCTATGTTTCATTGAGTTAGAACTGGTTAAATTACTATGCTATGTTTCACTAATTAAAACTAGATACCCAGACATGCTTGAACTAAGTTTCTAAGTTAACAATCACATATGAACACACTATTACCATGTATGAATGCTTTCATTTCCGCTGCAATGTTGTGTTTCGTATGTGAATTTTCATGTAAGTAAAAGAGAAAAGAAAAAAGTAGCGCCCGCCAAGTCCTATGTAAGGGCGGGCGTGACAGCTCCGGTGCCTCATCAGGG
>NW_027429682.1:0-1839 GCF_044706935.1 Curcuma longa | reverse complement strand
GCGAGTTGTAATCCTCTCCACTCCCTTTATAATGCTCTTCCCTCAACCAAAACCCACTCATCCTCTCATTCTCCGTCATCATAGCTCATATCTAACTAGGGTTAAAATTATAGTCGAGTTTAAAAACTCAACTCTTTCCCTCTTCATCAGGTTTAGGTTTATACCTAACCTAGGTTAAGTTTAACCTCATAACCCTAATCCATAATGATATCAATTAATACATAAATCCCTAAATCCTTTTCCCCTCGTAATCGATCAAAGGAATCGATCACGCTTTCCAATTATCATAGATCTTAGTCATGTAATCGATGAGATCGATCACTCTTTTATCTTAATCGATCAGAGGATCGATTACCTACCATGCTTCTTCTTTCTTTCTTCTTAATCGTTCAATCAGTGAGTATGGTAATCGATCAGGGAGTCGATTACCACTTCCCATAATCGATCAGAGGATCGATTAGTTCCTTATTTAATCAATCCAGAGATCGCTTTCCATTTCTTTCACAGAGAGCATCGTAATCGATCAAACGATCGATTACGCATCGTAATCGATCAGTGGATCGATTAAGAGACGTGAGTGTCGTCCTCATTAACACTGTTAATCGACCATAGGATCGATTACAGCATCCCTAAAACTCCTAATCGATCAAGTGATCGATTGCCATAGCCTTGTGTATCTCAGAAAGCTCCGTAATTGATCAACCGATCGATTACGGGCCCTTAATCGATCGTATCGATTGTCATAGGCTTGTTCATCAGAGAGCTCCGTAATCGATCCACTGATCGATTACGGACCCTTAATCGACCCACTGATCGATTAAGAATCGCTACTTGGTTTCTCGTTAAAGCGAGTAATCGATCATGTGATCGATCACGAGTACTTGTAATCGATCCCGTGATCGATTACAAGTCTTATAATTAACACTACACCTCAACTGTTTGCCTTCTATTGGTCTATCATCTATATGTTCTGTCTACATGATCTTCCTTAAAGAAGAGAAAGATTGCCATGCATGAGATGCATGATCTTTCATTAAAAGAGAGAAAGATCTTTTGCATGAGATGCATGGGAATTGATAAAATATTAATTTCGGAATTAATATTATATTAATTTCCCCTTCATCCATTATATCTCATGGTGGGCTATAAAAGAGGGTGAGAGGCTCTTGATGAAGGGGTTGTTGGATGCCCTTGCTCTTCCTCTTCTTCTCTTCTTCTTCCCTTGGCCGAACCCTACTCTGTGGCTAGCACCACAGTTCGGTTCATCTCCATTTTAGTGTTCGTGTGGATACCGTGGAGGCGCGAACACACTGATCGTGCTGAGATCCGACGACCTTGAAGGCAAGAGTTGCTGTCGGGATTGCGAAGGGCACGCATCGAAGGTAAACTCGATTCTAATAGGTAGAATCGTCAAACGAGTATGTTTTCGCATGGATCTTCTGGAGGGATCCTGTTTTCCCTGCTGCTTTATATGCGGTTTAATCGGTTTTTCGCGCATATAGATCCCTACAGTAGTATCAGAGCCACTTGCGAAAGCACACTCGTTTTTAGTTTTATGTGATAAAACTTAGAACTTTTTATTATGATCTGCATGTTGATCATGAGATGATCGGACTGATCAGATCTGATGGCATCAATCTGATGATGCAGATCGGACTGATCAGATCGGATCGTACCAATCTGATGGTACAGATCTGATGGTGTCGCAAAGGCGGAGCTAATCGGACTGATCAGATCTGATGGCATCAATCTGATGGTGCAGATCGGACTGATCAGATCGGATCGTACCAATCTGATGGTGCAGATCTGATGGTACCGATCGGGTGGTCTTGGGTTCAT
>NW_027429681.1:0-2652 GCF_044706935.1 Curcuma longa | reverse complement strand
AAAATAATAAGAAGGAACCCATAATGTAATTTGGGGATTGGATTGGTAGTGCAATAATGATCCTCTAGTGGAATGGATCGTTATTGATGGATGTAGGTGTGTATTCGGGTTTGAATACGGGATCCGAAATCCATCAGATCCCCAGATCCAATACCTCCTCGAGGTCCCTGCTGTAGCCTAAAAACATCTTCATAAATTTGATATGGATGAGATTAGTTCTCGACCGTCGGATAGAGATTTTAATCTCAACCGTTGGATGTGATTGGTTCTCGACCGCAGGATGAGTTAGTGGATGAGATCAACTTGTATCCATGGGATTAGATTAAGTTGCATCCGTTGGATCGTAGATAATAAGTTGCATTAAAAGAGATTATATTAGAACCATTGGATGAGATTAAGTTGTGTTCCGATGGATAAGATCTTCTTCGATTTGGTTTTATTTCTCTTTAAATGCAAAACCCGGTTCACAAAGTGAACCGGATCTCCTCCCCTATAGCCCACGCCCAAACCAAGGAGATTGCAGACGTTGGATCGGAGCAATCAGGTTGTATTAAAAGAGATTATATTAGAACTGTTAGATGAGGTTAAGTCGCATCCGATGAATGAGATCTCTTCGGTTCGGTTTTAATTCTCTTTATTACAAACTTGGTTCACGAAATAAACCAAATCCACCTTGATATGGTCGGCGCCCCTTATGGGTTTTATTTGGAAACGGTTTTAAACCAAGTCCAAATTAAAACCAAATCAAAGAGTGGCCAATTAAAAGTGGTCGGCGCCCACTTTTATAGGAATTGGAATTGGTTTTGGAAACCAAGTCTAATTAGATCCTAAAAAGGAGGGGGCGGCACAAGGACTTGGTGAGGTTTAAGGGGGCTATAAAAGGAGAGGAGGAGGGGGACGGTGTAGCGCCCGCCCTTACCAGAGCCTTGACGGACGTTACAGTTTATTACTTTCATTTAATAATGCTACTGTCGTCAAAAATCTAAACTTTTCAGCGGAAATCATAAAACATTATAACAAGCATAGGTTCGTATACAATGATTAGAACTTAGTAGCATGGTAAGCCAAGATACTATAGTCTAGTCAGGGAATGATTATAACATGATAGTTTAAATAACTAAACTAACAGGCAGATATAAAATACTTCATGGCCAGGAGTTGACAAGTCACACCACGCACATCTTCAGCCCTATCCCGCCTGCCTCCTCTTGCCCAGTACCTGTTCAGTAAGTGCAATATAAGAAAGAAATCTATAAGCACAAAGCTTAATAAGTTCCTTTCCTACTCACAAAATCCGAATGCCATTAACATCATATCATTTCTAGCATAAACAAAGAAGCATATTAACCTTTCATAACATATACATTCGACAGGTTAACCATTTGCTTATCAAAACATACTAACTTATTAGAAAAACATAATCAACATCTTTGGGGTCCCCTGCGCACATTCCGCACATTTCAAGTAAGTACGAGGTAGCAAATCTCGACTACTCAGTTACTAAGTCTTCTGTCTTTCGACCCAGGGGCATTTTTAGGAGCCCATCCCTTGGATCTCTTTCGGGTTCCGGTACAAGCCTTTCATTAAAGTAAAATAACTTATACTTTCTTTTCATTTTCACATGAATGTTCCTTTTCATTCTTCTTTCATAACATGGTGAACATTCATATTTCATTACATACATTTGGCATAAAGTATAACATAACATAACCCTATGGCTAATATCATTGAACCCTAAATCTGACCCTAACCTTTCTTTCAGGGTAGTCAACTTCGTTGGTTATGTTTCAGTTAACTTGGCCGAATGAGGATTCGGCTAGGCCGAATGGGATTCGGCTAGGTGAAGGCCGAATGGGTATTCGGCCGGTGATGGCCGACTGAGGATTCGGCTAGGCCGAATGGGTATTCGGCCGGTGGTGGCCGAATGAGTATTCGGCTAGGCCGAATAGGTATTCGGCCGGTGATGGCCGAATGAGTATTCGGCTAGGCCGAATGGGTATTCGGCCAGTGATGGCCGAATGAGTGTTCGGCTAGGCCGAATGGGTATTCGGCTGCCGAATGAGGACTCGGCATGAGGACTCGGCTGAGCTACGGCCGGATGAGGACTCGACTGCCGAATGAGGACTCGGCATGAGGACTCGGCTGAGCTACGGCCGAATGATAACTCGGCTGCCGAATGAGGACTTGGATGCCGAATGAGGACTCGGCATGAGGACTCGGCTGGTGAAGCCGAATGGGTGGTCAACTCTCTGGTTATATTTAGAACATCATTTTAAGCCTAACCTAAGTTTAGCCGAACCTGGTAAGACATGAAATCACAAAGTTTACTTATCTGGAACCCAATCCGATCAAACCAGAGGGCTTAATCGATCAAGAGGATCGATTAAGTTCCCTTGGGATCGTTCTGATGATCGATTACCAGTTACGTTCACAGAAGGTTCGGTAATCGATCGGTGATCGATTACCATCCTTAATCGATCGGATCATCGATTGTTTGACGTAATTTTGTTCCTATTTAAAGTTATTAATCGATCCATTGGTCGATTACCCTACCGGTAATCGATCCATTGATCGATTAAAAACCCTTCTGATCAATTCGCAGAATAGATTGTTCTCCATTAAAATCCTAAACTCTAGTCTTCTAAACAGGCA
>NW_027429680.1:0-1126 GCF_044706935.1 Curcuma longa | reverse complement strand
TTCATACGAGGCCTCTCTCGTTATCCAGTAGAACCAGTCTGGGCGCGCTTATTGATAACTTAGGGTTTTATTAATTTTTAATCGATTTATTTTTGGGCTTTTACATGAAAATATATTATAAAATGAATCGATTCATTCATATTTGTCCTACATTGCATGATTTAAGGCTTGATATAATTTTTATGATTTAATGGTGAATTTTGGCATTAATTTGATTTTTATTGATTTTAGGGCTAAATCGGACCTAACTCGAGCTCAACCGCGGTCAAATCGAGTCAAAATCGCCAAATCGATCAAGCCAACACGGAGGACATGACTTGGATCGAGCCCGATCAAAATCTCAGAATTTTTTGGAAACCTTAGACTGCCCTAGAGCCTCAATCAAATTTCGGCCGTTGGATTTAAAAATGAAGGGCTCAGATTATTAGATTGATCAAAGGTATTTAAGCCAAATTTTGAGGAGTGAACGCCACTGTTCACCGTCTTCCCAAAACCGCGCCCGACGACCTCCCCTGTTCACCGACGTACCATCCAGGCCAGCCCCGTCCTCCCAAACTTATCCCATTGCGATCCTTGATCAACAAAGAGTCTAACGCCGGCCGATTGGGCATTTTTCCGGCGGCTGGAAGGGCGCGACGGAGAGGGTTTCTCCGGCGATTCCAACCTTTGTTTCCGGCGTTTCCGGCGGCCTGCTGCACAAACCGAGCCCGAGCTTCGAGGAGGGGTTCTCCTGGGATATCTGAGCTCGCCTACGTCACCAGCAACACAATCGGAGCTTCCAGAAGCTAAGGATTCCAGTTAGCCATTTCAAACAGCCCGCTGCACAGCTCTGCCGAGGCCGGAGAGGGTTTTTCTGGTTTTTTGCGGATGTTGGACAGTGAGCAAACGCCCAAAAGACCGACGTGAAGACTCCTAATTAGTCAGTGAAGCTGGTTTGACACCCAGCTGAGGAACAATCGGAGAAGGGAAGGAGGATGCGTTTATCTGTTTCTGATAGTTTCTGTTTCCGAGTTTGCAGTTTCAGTTTCTGTTTACAGTGACTTTACTTCAAAATTTTCAGTTGTTAAATGCTTAGCTTCATTTGAATAGCTTAGATTGGTGATTGTTTTTGGTTATGGTAGTGATT
>NW_027429679.1:0-2189 GCF_044706935.1 Curcuma longa | reverse complement strand
TATTGTTGATGCAGTTTGTCCCGATTGTTGTTTTGATGTTGACACAGATTTAAGTTAGTCGACTGATGTTGCCCTTAGTCGACTGATGTGGTCGATCAGTCGAGTCATCTTACCTTTTGCTTGCTAGGAATTGATGACAGTCGACTGATGAACACATCCAGTCGAGTCCATCTCCTTCAGTCGACTGATGTGAAGCTCAGTCGAGTTGTTATACCTTCTGATTGCCATCAGTCGACTGGCTTTCAAAGTCAGTCGACTGATCTCCAGAAACGACTCGACTGGAGTTAAATCCAGTCGACTGATGAGGCGTATCAGATGTAAAAACTTAGTATCAGTCGACTGATCTTACCGTATCAGTCGACTGTCACCTGTGAAAAATGGACCAGATGAAATCGGAGAGGGCTCGGTAGCTCGTTCTCCGGACTAGGTCAGAGAGGGCTCGGTAGCTCGTTCTCTGGACCAGATGGAGTCGGAGAGGGCTCGGTAGCTCATTCTCCGGACTCAGAGAGGGCTCGGTAGCTCGTTCTCTCCAGGACCAGATGGAGTCGGAGAGGGCTCGGTAGCTCGTTCTCCGGACTAGGTCAGAGAGGGCTCGGTAGCTCGTTCTCTGGACCAGATGGAGTCGGAGAGGGCTCGGTAGCTCGTTCTCCGGACTAGGTCAGAGAGGGCTCGGTAGCTCGTTCTCTGGACCAGATGGAGTCGGAGAGGGCTCGGTAGCTCGTTCTCCGGATTAGGTCAGAGAGGGCTCGGTTGCTCGTTCTCTGTACCGGACTATGGTCGGAGAAGGCTTGGTAGCCTGTCTTCGGACCGGATCATTGTCAGAGGAGGCTTGGGAGCCTGTTCTCTGAATACATGATCCAATATGGTTGGCTCGGGTGAGACACGAGTTGACCAAGTGATCAGATTGTATGGGAATCAAATTCACTTCAGTGTAATCGATGGGTGGATCGATTAACCAATGGCTAGGATGGTTAGTCGATCATCGGATCGATTACAGAGCATTCTGTGAGAATTTGGATATCCCACAGAACCAACCATAATCGATTCCCTGATCGATTATGGACAAGCGTAATCGATCCCTTGATCGATTACGAGGTTTTCTGAGGATGAAACTTGCGACGTTTAATCGATCACCTGATCGATTAAATAGAAGCTTAATCGATCTCCTGATCGATTAAGCTATGCTAAATCAGGTGGTAATCGATTCCATCAATGTCTTGATCGATTACGAGGTTTCTCAGAAACGAAGTTGCGACGTTTAATCGATGGCCTGATCGATTAAGCTATCGTGTTCAGACTTCTGGCTCACTTCTGATTTCTGCTTCTGATACTTGATTTGCTTTGCTAATGAATCTCTGAGTTTGCAGATGTTTGAATTCAAATGAAAGACCAGGGAGAGTCAAGGCTTGGCTTTCCATTATGCCAGTTTGTCGGATATTGGTTTTCTGGATAAACGACAACCGGAGACCTGAACTTTAGCAGCTGGAGGATGATCTCAGTGTGCTGAGGGCTCAGAGGGGCATCAGATGGAGGAGAGGAACCTCAGTGTGCTGGAAGGCTCAGAGGGGCTCAGATGGTTCAGGAGGAGGATGACCTCAGTGTGCAGGAGGGTTCAGGTGTCGGTTGCATGAGCAGAAGAGGCTAGAAGAAGGGGATGGAGGAGTAGAGAAAGGCCAAGGCTGAAACAGTGTGCTGTGAATTGGTGTGATTCTCTACTTGCGTTCATTGCTCTTGCTTGAGTTCTGCCTGAGGTGCTGCAAGGTGCTGGTGCTCTTGCTCTCGGGAGGATCTTCTGCTACTTGAGGTTTTGTGATCGATTTGAGGCAGTGGTGCTGTAAGTTGTTATTGTTCTGATAACTGCCTCAACCTCCTTCATCTCTGTGCTTAACTTTGTATTCTTGAGATTTGTTGTGGAGAGGTCACTCCACCGAGAAGGAGATACTATCTAGCCGGATTCATCCGGGGTGTGATCTACCGAAGATCAAGGGATCGTCCACCTCACGGACACGCCGAGGAGTAGGGGCAAGTTATCCCCGAACCTCGTACATCCTTGTGTTAGCTCTGATCGGTTTTGATTTGTTTTTCTTCCTATTTCCGCTGCGTACTAACCTATTGTAGGAGAAAAATCGATTTAAAGGAGTGGCTATTCACTCCCCCCCCCCTCTCTAGCCATCTTCCGATCTCCAACA
>NW_027429678.1:0-1610 GCF_044706935.1 Curcuma longa | reverse complement strand
TAGACCAGCAGTCGACTGACAACAGGCGACTGAACCATCACAACACTCGACTGAACTTTCTGTGAGGTTCAAAATATGAGAACAGTCGACTGTTATTACATCAGTCGACTGACATCAGTCGACTCACTTACAATCAGTCGACTGATGAGCGAAAAACCTTATATACGCGCCCGACAGCAGGCGACTGAAAACCTAGTTTTCAGTCGCCGGCGCCGTCGTTTCCCCCTCTCCAGCCTTCCTCCGGCCATCTTGAAGCTTCCAAACTCTTCCTAAGCCTAAACCTAGGGTTCTACTCAACTTTCCTCCCTCATTTCAAGCCTAGGGTTTCCTTATTTCATCAATGGAGCAACAACCGAGGTAAAATCCTTTTCCAACATTCATTTCCTCTAGAAATCCATGATTTTACTCGATAACTAACTTAATTCTATCTTGTTTATGTGTTTTTATCATTGCATTTCATTGCATGCATCATACACATGTCATATACTTCATTTTGGTGCATATAGTGGATCTAGAATCAAACGTGCCGTAGCAAAACGTCCTAGGAGTGAAGGGCCTTCTCGTAGGACACCCTCAACTCCTACCTAGGGAACCTACTCCACCACCTGCACCTACAGTACCACGGTTCCATTCGACCGAAGCCCAAAACCTATTCTCCACTCTTGACTTCCAAATCATGGGGTGTCGTTATTTAAACAATGACTACTTCACTCCCAGAACCCCGCAACTCATGGAACTCATAACCTTTTACAATCTAGGAATCCTTATGTTCTGCACCCATGACATTAACATCGACCTCTGCAAAGAATTCTATGTTAATCTTCGCCAAATAGGAGGGGATAACCAAAGGTACGAGTCTACCGTGGGGGGAACCGTCATTGAGTTCAACCCAGACATTCTTCGAGCCTTTCTTCAATGTCGTCAATCCCAAAATCCTTTTGTTACTTATCCAAATCCACATGGTATCATCTCTGGATCCTTTCGTCATATTTCTGCTGATACCATTCATCGTTTTTACTTTGGCACTCCTAGACCCCCACTACAAAATGTTTTTGATCATTCTGGTATGTCTGCAATTCATTATATTTGGTACCACATGATTCTAGATTGCATTCTACCTATAGTCACTCGAGGGCGATCTGTTATTCGCTGGCCACATCTCATTATGATGTACGCCCTCGAGCATCATCTTGACATCGACATCGCTTTGAACGTCTTTGCTTCTATCATATATTATTCTGCTCCTAGTCATGGAAAGCTATACATGCCCTTCTGCCACATTCTGACTTCATTCTTTGCATCTAAGGGCATAGATGTCACTAGGGGTCAAGTAAAGAAGCTTAGAAAATCATATGATTGCATAGGGTCCCTCCAGCTCAAACTAGCAAAAATAGAGTATCATGATGGTGCCATGAGATGGGCACAAGACATACAGGGTCCTGCTGTACCAGCTGATCCTGCTGCTCCTGCTGCTGCTGCTGAGGAGGGTGCACCTGATCTTCCAGAGGGAGCTGCAGCACCTGATGTTCCTGCTCCTGCTCCAGAGCCTGCAGTAGGACCATCTGAGGATCGCCTCACACGCATTGAGCAGCGACTTGGAGATCTATATG
>NW_027429677.1:0-2871 GCF_044706935.1 Curcuma longa | reverse complement strand
TGATAAGCTAGGGTTTTATGGTATTTTGTTGGTTCAATTTGGGTTTTGTGTGAACAATTAATTGCTTTAATTAACATAATGGGATTGAAATTGTGATGTAATGCATATTTGGATGGTTGATATAATTTCTATAATTTTGATGGTTAATTTGACATTAATTGAAATTAATTCTTTATAGGACTCAAGTGGAGCCATGAGCAAGCAAATTGGGACCGAGTCGAGCCAAGATTAATCAAATTCTTTTGAACCAAATTTCAAAATCAAGACTAGGGTTGGACTTGAGCTGAACCATGTTATTTGGAGTCGAACCAGAGTCGAATTAGAGCTAAACCGGCTTGATTTGAGTTAAACCAGGGCTGAAGCAGATTGAATCGGTGCCAAATAGCAGAATAACCCGGGCTCAGCACAGTTCCGAACCGGCGATTTCAAATCCCCGTTATAAAGAGAAGTTTCACTGTAGCACGGAGGATCGCAATTTTTGGCTACTGTTCATCGTCGTCTCCGCGAGTTTTTCTTCCTTGTTTTCTTAGGTTTAGTGTAGGATCTTCGGGTTTTTCTTCTTCCAATCCAAACTTCAGATTCTAGGAGGCGATTCCAATCTCAGTTCGGTGTTAATAGCTATCAGAATCGTTGGAGAGGGTTTCTTCAGAGCTGCTGATCCGCGACGAATTCCGACTGCCATCTTCAAATCCAGAATAATCGGAGTTTCCAATTGCATTCGGAGGAGTTCTCTGAAGATTATTGAAGCTTCTTAAGCAGTAACTTACCAGCGATCTGAAGGGTTCCAGCTTGATCCTTAGATTCCTGATTGTCTCTGTTCTGCAATTCAAGGGCGTTCCCTGTGGCTGATCAGATGCAATTTAGATCAATTTGAGCTGAGAATTGGATTTGTTCTTTTGGTATTTCTGATTATCTGATCAGTTCTTGTGTGACGGCAAGAAGGAAATTGAATTGGAAGGGAAGGATCTGATATTTTCTATTTCTGCTGTAGTTTTTGTTTCTGTCAATGTTTACTGTTTCTGAACATTTAACATTCCGCCATGTTTTTGAATTCAATTCATCTGAATAATTCATCAATCTTAATTAGTTTGTTTTGGATTGCTAGTTGATTTCTTTGTTGAATTTTCTGATTCCATTAGATGTATGTATTCGGTTGAATCTGTTTTTGTCTACTGTTTAGTTTCATAAGAGCACTATTCCGTATCAAATTCCATTAGCTTTTGTATCAGATTGCTTGATTGATTAGTGTTAAACAATGCTTTTAGTCAATTGCCTTTGATAAGATAGATTTAATTGTTGTCTTGCATTTAGATAATTGCATTGCTTAAAGAATAATTTCATTTTGCTGATTTAGGGTTCTTTAGCTTTAGCTTTTAATTTCATACAATCTAAGGATTTTAATTCTTGCATTTCATAATTAGGGAATAATAAGTTTAATTGTTAGCTAGTTTAGGTTTTATTGATTGTTTTCATGCATTTTTCATTACTTGCCAATTTTAATTTGCATTTCATTTCAAAATACCAAAAACTCCATTTTTATAGAAAACCCCAAAAACACGACATTCGAGCTTGAATCATACGAATTTCTACTAGCCTTGGAAAAATACGACTCGTGGCCCCTATATTACATTTGTTTGTGAGCTAAGGGTTTTCGATTATAAATTCTAATTTAAAGCTCATTCGTGACACTAGTTTTGGGCTTGTCAAGGAGCACTTTGCTTACCAACGTCAGTTGGATGAGTATGGTACCATGACTCGGGAGCAGCATAGGGAAGTACAAGACCAGTTAACTAGGACGAATGAGTTTTATGGTAGGGCTGACGAGTTCTTTGGGCATCAATTTGAGGTGTGGAATAAGGAGGAACAATATAGGAAGTCTATGGATCTCACATGACAGCAAGTGACCGCAATTTACCAGTATCATCAGAGTTTGGGCCACATACCTAGACCTCCTATATTTCCTCCTCCCTTTAGGTATCCTCCTCCTCCTCCTCCAGACTACGGAGGAATGTAGAAATGATCAAGTCTAGGGCGATCCAAAAACATGTAAATAGTGTAAATAGTTGCAATTTGTTTTGAAATTTTGCTTTCTTTACTTAGGTTGCATTTTATTTTGAAATTTGTTTTGAAATTTACTTTTACAATTTGCTTTGAATTTTACTTTATGCACGGTAGATTAACATGTCATTGATCACCAAGACATCTCTTATTTGTCTTTCTTGCAAGAACAGTAGCATTTGTTAAGATGAGGGTGATTGATGTTTGTAGTTAATATCCTAGGACTATTTCTTTTCTTATCTTCATAAGTAGGAAGTGAGCTAGGATATCTTGAATGAGTCAAACCTTGGCCTGGTTTTAGGATCTCTTTTCACTTATACTTAATCTAGGGGGTTGATAGATTTCTGAACTTAGTCATGATTCATGAAACCTGTTTAGTACTAGTGTTCCCATGGTGATCTTCCATTACATTTTGGTTACTAGACCAACTCAAGGCATGTAAGCTCTTTTGGAAAAATCTTACATCCTTGTACAAAAAAAAATAAAAAAAAACACTTCTTCTACCGTTTGCAATAAAGCAAATACATTGCAAAATAATAAAAGGATGAAAAAACAGTTTCAAGAGTGGAAACTTGTCATTTACCCCTTTGAGATCGAAAAGTGGTTACTGGGGAAATAAATGATTTGATTCCCTTGACTTGAAGTAATTCTTTGAGACCTTGCAATGGAAGATATGAACCAAGCCTGTGGCAGGTAAGTGTCTAGGGCCGGGAACACTTAGGAATTTGGTAGCATGACTGTTGGCGAACTGGATCTCCGTCCCTGCGGTCCGGATTCTATCCGCTCCGAAGAGCATAGAACCCCACAGAACAA
>NW_027429676.1:0-5951 GCF_044706935.1 Curcuma longa | reverse complement strand
CATCCTTAAACTATTTGCTCATCCCAGAGAAATACAAATTGGTGATATCAAACAGGAATTGGATACCACTCCAAGAAGATATTAACCCATGATGTATCTTCATAAGAACCAATGTCATCCGACTTACAAGTAAAGGTTAAAACATTACCATGAACAGTCTACAAAGTTGCTATGGGGAGATGAAAGAAGCACCGAAGGTAGACATGCTTAAGCACAAGTTGAAAGGAATATCCAATGCATATGATCAAACTAGAAGATTAATACATGAGTAAGCATAAAAAATAGAAATTTTCTAGTTGTCATGTTCATATATTCCTTTTCTACCTGCTGGCATATATAAAATATTATGTAATTTCAGACACAGATAATAAGAATGCCATAGCAAAAAGAGTATTGGAATACAACCCGTGGAACTGATAAACAATAAGCAATATATAAGCAATAAGTGTTAGATCCGGTAGCTCCGGAAGTACGCAAACTGATATGTATCGTCGAGGCTAGTGTTAGACACTATCTCCGTAAACGATATTGCTCCGCTACTGGTGCTAACGGATAGCAGCAACTCGTTCCCAAGATACAACGACGATCGCCTCGGAATAGTAGCACTCCAAATTCTGAGACCGACGAACTTGCTCGTAGGCTTTTTGGACTCCGAATGCACTAGATGGATGAATGCACAAGGAAGGCTTGAATCGATGAATTCGATGAGTTTTCCACCATCTGGAGAGTTCTATTTATACTAATCAAAGGGGTTTGAAGAGAGGATGTGTTCTTTGGGCTGGATCGATCTGGATCGTCCAATTTGAAGGGTTGTAACCCTTCACACAGCCCACTCGAATCTCATCCATCAGATCTGAGGGACACAACCCTCAGATCTAGCTTATTACCATCAGCCATCGGATCTGGATCCATTCACTCCGACGCTTCAGATCAAGTCTCTTCCCAAGCGGTCTGATCGTGACTCTTCGCGATCCACCGCTCCAGATCGCATCACAAGCGATCCATCACACCTCTTTGATCGACGGTTGCCATCTGCCTGCCCAATCAACAACACAGTCACCTCTACTTGCCCACGCGGATGCCACACAGGCAATGCCACGTCACATGCGCGCCCGACACGTCACCCGAGTGCCACGCAGGCACTGCAATCTTACCCGGAGCAATAAATTAAGCTCCTCAATGCTCCTCGCGACGACGCGTACGTGCGAAGTGCAAAGTGCGCCTACAAAGCGCCCATTGCGCACATGCGCACGTGCGCACGTGGCGGGTGGCGGGCTCACAGGTGCGAGCACCAGCTCGCCCATGGATAGAGAGTACCTGTCTCTTGTGTTAACTTCATTAACACAGCAACACATATAAGGAAACATTAGCTATCGCCGGTTAGCAATGTGGGACTAAAATCCCATCTTTCCCTTAATATTATTTTGGACACCACTTTAGCCAATTAATTTCTCATTCACCCATAATCGGTTTTGAGCAAATTAATAGTCTAGATTTATCTACGCGAAACGTAGATTTCGATTTTGAAGTCATATCAGACTTTCAACGATCGATGGCACTTTAATTTTGCCTTGCAAAATCATATCCAACAATAAGTAATAAGCAAAGAACAATAAAACCTGATATGAAGGGGCACTTTCGCAGTGTGTAGAACTATAGAAGCGATTGTGGCCTATGAGAGCAGTTCGCAGCAAAGATCCACAATCCGTGGAACTGTAGAAGAACTAAAGAGTAAAGAAGAGTCGAAGTTTGAAGAGGCACAACCCCACTGGTTGGGGCTTGGGGACCTTCATTGCTTCACAAATGTATCTCTTCAGTCAAAATTTGTGGACGGTCTTTGAACTATCAAAAGAAATAAAATCCTCTATGAAAGCATTTTAAACAATCATTGTATAATATAATCCAAACTATCAGAAAGAACTAAGCTAGTGTAACAATTACGAAGCTCACTGGCCTATCAAAAATAGTTTGGTTCTTACAAACCATTGACCTAGCATCAAATAACATAGAATAAGATTTTAAATCTTGGTTATGATATCTCCTCTTTTTTATCAATTGTATTTGCTCAGTGAAGCATAGCACACCTGGATTTAATTTGAATGAACAAAGTCAATGAATAAACTTCCATAATTTTCTTGTGCCTAACAAGGTGATAGATATTTTGTGCATAAACCTATGATTTTAATATACCAAATTGCTCTCTAAGTGTTTCCTAGCAATGAGACCTGCTTTCCAATATATGAAGTATAAAAAAATAATGTATACATTATTTTTTATTATTAAAAGAAGAAAACTAATGTGCCAAATATCGAAAGGATTTTACCTTCACTAACAATGTGGAGTGTTTCAGCAAACAAAATGAAAAAAAAATGCAGTGTGAAGACACAGCTCGTGATGTTGAAAAGAGACTTGTCCATGCTTGGTCTAGTCTGATCTTCAAAGCATCGTACGAGTAAACTCCAGCACCACCAACTTCATTACTTGATGAAATCTTTTCCATGATTTTCTAATATGTTTTAAATTTGGTCAAAAACATTGATATTGTCAAGTGTCAAGAAGAAACTATAGAAATGTCACAATAAAAGAAGAAGAATTTCAAGCAATGGAACAAAACAATACACCAAAACAACACAACCAAGAATACCTAGCTACACTAGTACAGGTCTAAATCTGTTTAGAAGGGAAGAAACTAATAGAAAACGAGAAAAAAAAATAACAAAATGCAAAGTCACAAGTATGAATCATTACTACCATAAATTATGCAAACAACTATTTACCTGAGCACATGACAAAGAGAATAGTCACCCTGACTCCTTGAGATACTACTGTGACTCTTTTAAATAAAGACACCATTTATACACTTTGTCAAGAATAGGGGTGGGAAAAAATATCGAATTTTCAGTATACCGCACATACCATACCGATATTTACCGTCCATATCGAAAATTTCGGTATACCGAAAAATTCGGTACGGTATTATACCGTACCAAAATTTTCGGTATCGGTAACGGTACGCAATTATTATTGTTCGGTATTTCGGTATAGCAACATTTTCGGTATAATACCGTACCGAAATTATCAGTATACCAAAATTTTCAATATTTTCGGTGTAATATACTGAAAATTTGGTATTTCGGTATTTTGGTATACCGAAAATACCGAAATTCCGGTATACCGAATTTTCGGTATGGTAACGGTATAGATTTTTTATGCCGAAATTTTCGGTACGGTATACGGTATCGTATACAAAATTCGGTATACCGTACCGAACCAGCCCTAGTCAAGAATCAGAAAGATTCATGGATAAAACAAGTAGTATTAGTACTAGTTAGATTCGACCAAAGATAACCTTTGTTGAAGTTGAAGGAGGCAAGCATTGATAAGATCAGAACAAACATAGAAGCAGCATCTAAACAACCAGTAGCTTCATTGAACAGCAAAGATCGGAAATCAGCAACATTAAATGGCCAAAAATAGAAATTTAATCAGAAGGGATGCACTCTTTTAGACACATGAAAAACTAACTAGTTAGATTCTACCAAATACAACCTTAGCGTTAAAATTAAGCAACCGCCATTTATTGAAGTAAAAGGAGGCAAACATTGAGGACATCTGAATAGCCATTGAAGTGACATCCAAAAAATAACTAGGTTCATTGAACGCCGAAGACGAGAAACCAACAACATTCATGGCTAAAAGTAGACTTTTGAGCAAAAGGGATGACTCCTTAGGCACATGGAGATCCAACTGCTGCACTCAATGAATTGAATAAAAATAGATATGATAAGTCACTATGAGGTGTAAGTGGGAGGCATCAACTCTAAACCCAACAAGAATATAAAAGTTAGCCTAAAAATTAGGTTTTGGTAACTGGCCATAGAAGGGAAAGTGGTGGGATAAGTTATGAGGTAAGTGAGCAATTTTGGTAATTGGCCACATCCCACTACTCCCACTACCATCTCTCCACTCGTTCAAGTCAAACCACAAAGATCATATAGCCACAAAGACTAATTAGTCACAAAGACCAAATAGAACATCCAATTCATACATCAGGAAAAATGATTCGTGCGACAACAAACATTTTGAGTGATTAATGCTAAGAAAGTTGTTACACCTTACATAACTATTCTTCAAATAAATTGGAGACATCAACATCTTAATTTACCCTAAATTAAATTATTTACATCAATATGAACATCTCTAATCCCTTATAATGACATTATGTCAAGAGCATGTTTACAATATCTCCATTCAATATAATTATTCATAATTATATTTTATGTACTCAATAAAAATATAATTGATCGACCAGTAAATAAATGTCAAAGATGTAAATCTATTTTAATTTTTCTTTTTAGCTAAAATCCATTCATTTTAATCAATCACTTTCCTAGTCATGTTCCATAGACTGAATCATCCATAGTCAATAGGATACATGCTAAAGTAGCAGACCCTGATTAAAATTTCAAGTAGACAGCTAAATAGTCACTTAGGGTAAAATCAAGATTAACTCATAATCTCAAAGGTCTCACATAGTAGAGAAGTAGAGATTCATTCTCCTACTACCTTTATTGTCGCTATATACATGTGGTATGAATCACATGTTACGATGTTATTCTCTTTACTAATAAAGAGCGCATGTTATTTTAAACATCGTACAGATTTCGATCTAGACATTCTCAATGCCTAATCCTGAATTCAACTCATGAATTCTAATTTAGCTTCTTGCAGGTTTAGTAAATGGTGAGGTGCATTTACTCCAATCATTATTAATTTTCAAATGATCTCATCTTGATACAACTATCAAGGCAACTCCAACTTACAAGTATGTCTCCATTCACAACTTCATTAGCTGTCCCATAAGTAATAGTTTTATCTCTATTTATACTTAACAAATAGAGATGATTGTCCATGTGAGAGGATCAATCTCAACCTGCCAACATGCTCACTAAGACTTTATCTAAATGTAACAAAGACATATATATTGAATAGATCATGACATTTCATAAATAATCATTTTACATTATTTGATTGTCTTTACAATATGTTACATTCTCCAAAGTCCCAAAGACTTCACATGTCCTTGAAATGACTCTTTAGTCAATGGCTTAGTAAAAGAATCTGCAAACATAACACGTGTAGGGATATACTCAAGAATTATCTTTTTCTTAATAATTATATCTCTTATAAAGTTATACTTTTTAGCTATGTGTTTGCCTTTACTGTGATATTTGAGATCCTTAGAAAAAGTTATAGCAGTTTGATTGTCACAGTACACTATAACAGGACTCCCACTGTCCTCAACAATCTTCAGATACTTTAGAAATTTTCTTAACCAGACAACTTCTTGCACAACCACTGAACAAGCCACATACTCAGCTTCCATTGTCGACAACGCTACACAAGCTTATTTCTTGTTGTTCCATGAGATGACACCACCATTTAGCAAGAATGTATAGTCAGATGTGAATTTTTTATCATCAAGGTCCCTTCTAATCTGCATCTATATAGTCTTTCAAGCTCATATTAGATCCTTGGAAACAAAGATAATAATCTATTGTCCCTTTAAAATATATGAATATCTTCTTCATCGCTTTTTTCAGTGTCTCGATCCTTGGGTTTGATTGGAAACGGCTAACTAAGCCAATAACATAATTGATATCAAGACGTGTACACAATATAGTATACATCAAACTACCAATGACACTAGCATATGATTTTTTCTTTTATCTCGGATTATTTCTTCTGGAGTCTTGGGACACATACTCTTGCTTAGAACAGTACCTTTTTATGTTATAGGTGTTTGTTTAATGTTACAATTAGACATGTTGAAATGGTGTAGCATCTTAGTGATATAAGTCTCTTGAGACAAATTTAAAAGTCTTTTTAATCTATCTCTTATGATCTTTACTCCTAAGATGTACTCAGCTTCTCCCATATCTATTATGTTA
>NW_027429675.1:0-2493 GCF_044706935.1 Curcuma longa | reverse complement strand
TGTTGGTGCAAGGTGCACTAAGATCTTGCCTAGAGTTTCGATGTTTGACAATACATCTAAGTCTGGTCAGTTTGACCAAGGGGTGATCCAAACAGGACTTGATGTTTGGATGTGTGGAAGTGAGCGAGAAGACCTAGTCGGTTAGACTAGGCAGTGGAAGTCCTGATCTGGACGATCGGGCAAGGGAAGTCCAGGTGAGTGAAGCTGGGCAAGGGAAAGTCCTAGTTGTAGTCTAGACAAAGGGAAGTCCTGATTTGGAGGATCAGGCGGAAGTCTTGGTAGAGTCAAGTGCACCAGGTGAAGTCTGGGCTGGTCTAGGTGACCGAGTCGCAGCAGAAGTCTGGGCTGGTCTAGGTGACCGAGTCGCAGCAGAAGTCTGGGCTGGTCTAGGTGACCGAGTCGCAGCAGAAGTCTGAGTTGGTTAGAGAGAACCGAACTGCAGCAAAAATCCTGGGGGGCTAGGACAGAGCCGAGCACAAGTCCAATAAGTCTGGAGGACTTGGTTGAAATCCGAAGTTAGACCCACAAGGTAAAGCTAGGTTGGCTTGGTTGTTTTCATGCTTATTTTGCAGGAACTATAATGCAGGGTCAACTTCAACGGGTCATAACTTTTGACTCAGGACTCAAAACGAGTCACGGTCGGATGCGTTACGAAGCCCTTTCAGATATCTACAAAAAAGGTTTCTAGAGTCGACTCAGATTCTGGCTGGAGTGGACTCAGAGTGAGTCAACTCAAAAGGGCACTTGAGTCGACTTGGACAACAGATAACGAGTAGGATGAAGTTCTATCTGCCACGCAAGCTGGAGTCGACCCAGATAGGCATCTGAGTCGACTCAGGAGTAGTATAAAAGGACGTCAGCGTGCAGAAATAATTCATTCAAGCCAAAAACTTCCCTGCTCAACTAGGGGTGCCATTGAACGCAACCGAGGCCAAACGCTTGCAACCGGGGAAGTTCCAGGAGGAGTGCGCGACGCTCAGGACTTCCGGATCGGCTTTACATAAGTGTTTGCTTTTACTATTGTTGTCTTAATTCTTTCTATTATTTGTATTGCTTACACAAACTGTAAGACGGGTTTCTCCGCCTCCGAACAACTTCGGAAAGGAGACCACTAGTGGATGGGCGCCTCCCGAATTAGGCCTTGGACGTACTAACCCTGGGGGGTTAGAACCAAGTAAATCTCGCGCGTCCTTCTGTGTTATTTACTAATTCCGCTGAAAGTGCTTTGTTTCAGAAAATGAACGAAAAGAAAAAAGGAGACACGCACTATTCACCCCCCTCTAGCGCGTACATCGATCCTACAATTGGTATCAGAGCCGGTGCGTTCTGTTAAGATCGGTTGATTCGCTAGAGGGGGGTGAATAGCATTTTTCGAATCTTCTTCGATTGTTTCTCTGCAAGAGTGTTAGCGGAAGCAAAATATAATAGAGAAAACAATAGATCAACGCTAACCCGGTTCGTTTACTTGGTATCCACCTCCGCAGAGGTGACTAATCCAAGGATCCACACGCACGCACACACCCGTTGCACTATGAATCGTCTCCTTCTCGAAAACCTCGAAGGCGGAGAAACCTTTACAACCTTTTCGTTCTCCTCAAAATGATGTGAAATAATGTTTAGGAGGAGAGGAAGAAAACAAAGAATCAGAGAACAACAAGTTCTCAAAAGAAGCACTGAAAAATAAAAGAATGACAGAATTCTTGCTTTGATCTCGAGCTGGCTTCTTTTATAATTCTTCGACATTAGTCGACTGCTGGCAGGGCCAGTCGACTGATGGCTTCAATCGGCAATAAAATCTTGCATTAAAGCGCATTAAATGCTTGCCATCTTTCTCCAACGTTCAAATATCAGTCGACTGATCCAAGACCAGTCGACTGGCATCAGTCGACTGCTGGCAGGGCCAGTCGACTACCCAGTCGACTCCTGTCTTCCTCTGGCTCGACTGATTTTTCTGTGTGCGTCTGATTTATGAGCAGTCGACTGCTGGCAGGGCCAGTCGACTAATGAAGCTGAAAAATCTCATTTCAGCTTCTCTTGACCTTGACCTCGGCCTTCAAACACCTCCTATAGTCTCGTGCCTTCCCTGGATGCTCCATCATCCTCGCACTAGCTTGAGATGCTTCCATCAGCTTCGTCATGTCAAGTCTTGGCAAGACCAACCTTGGACTTCTCCTTGCCAAGACTACCCACTTGGACTTTTCTTTTGCCAAGACTACCCACTTGGACTTTTCCTTTACCAAGACTTCCCACTTGGACTTTTCCTTGCCAAGTCTTCAACCTGAACTTTTATGCAAACTTGCATTAAAGCATTAAACATGTTAGATCACAAGTATTGCCTAACTTTAAACATGGTTTAGCCAAACATTGAAACTCAATGCACTTGGGGCAAAGATTGCACAAACACGTTCTTGATTGGACTAACCGCCAAGGGAGCAAGACGGCAAAGATGGAGGGGGAAAAAGGTAATATTTTAAATTTACATTTTAAATTTTA
>NW_027429674.1:0-1769 GCF_044706935.1 Curcuma longa | reverse complement strand
TGTAGGATCGATGTACGCGCTAGAGGGGGGTGAATAGCGCGTGTCGCTTTTTCAAATTCTTTCGTTCGAACTATCAAAGACTAAAGCAGCGGAATTAGAAATAAATGCAAGGACACGCGGGATTTACTTGGTTCCTAACCCCCCAGGGTTAGTACGTCCAAGGCCTAATTCGGGAGGCGCCCGTCCACTAGTGGTCTCCTTTCCGAAGTTGTTCGGAGGCGGAGAAACCCGTCTTACAGTCCAAAAGTAATAACAAAGACAATAACTTTAAAAAGACAAGTAAGAAATAAAAGAACCAAACTCCGCCGTTCCGGAAGTCCTGAGCGCCGCGCACTCCTCCTGGATCTTCCCCGGTTGCAAGCGTCTGGCCCCGTTCGCGTTTAGAAGCACCTCTAGTTGAGCAGGGAGGTTAATTGGCTTGAATGACTTGTTTCTGCACGCTGACATCCTTTTATACTGCTCCTGAGTCGACTCAGATGCCTATCTGGGTCGACTCCAGCTTGCGTGGCAGATAGAACTTCATCCTGCTCGTTATCTGCTGTCCGAGTCGACTCAAATGCCCTTCTGAGTCGACTCAAGTGCCCTTCTGAGTCGACTCCAGCTAGAATCTGAGTCGACTCCAGAAACCTTTTTTGTAGATCTCTGAAAGGGCTTCGCAACGCATCTGACCGTGCCTCGTTTCGAGTCCTGAGTCAAAAGTTATGACCCGTTGAAGTTGACCCTGCATTATGGTTCCTGCAAAACAAGCATGAAAACAACCAAGCCAACCTAGCTTTACCTTGTGGGTCTAACTTCGGATTTCTACCGAAATCCTGGGTTAGTCTGACGCCTCCTGTTCCACTCCAGGAAACGCGCCCCTACCCACTCCACTCAGGAGAATTTATGCCAACCAAGTCCTCCAGACTTGTTGGACTTGTGCTCGGCTCTGTCCTCGCCCCCCAGGATTTTTGCTGCGGTTCGGTTCTCTCTAACCAACCCAGACTTCTGCTGCGACTCGGTCACCCAGACCAGCCCAGACTTCTGCTGCGACTCGGTCACCTAGACCAGCCCAGACTTCTGCTGCGACTCGGTCACCTAGACCAGCCCAGACTTCACCTGGTGCACTTGACTCTGCCAAGACTTCCGCCTGATCCTCCAAATCAGGACTTCCCTTTGCCTAGCCTACAACTAGGACTTTCCCTTGCCCAGCTTCACTCACCAGGACTTCCCTTGCCCGATCGTCCAGATCAGGACTTCCACTGCCTAGTCTAACCGACTAGGTCTTCTCGCTCACTTCCACACATCCAAACATCAAGTCCTGTTTGGATCAACCCTTGGTCAAACTGACCAGACTTAGGTGTATTGTCAAACATCGAAACTCTAGGCAAGATCTTAGTGCATCTTGCACCAACAATCTCCCCCTTTTTGATGTTTGACAATTTCTTAAGTTAATATAGGTCAGGGTTTAATTTTCTGGGAGAATTCTATATTATTAACTTAAGGTCCCTTCTCCCCCTTTTCATACATCAAAAAGATTTAATATTTTTAAGTTCATTCTCTCTTGCACCAACAATAAAGGTATCCCTATGGTCACGTCTAAGTCTTGATAATTCTTGAAAGACCATAGTAGATTGTAAAAATAATTATTTTTCAAATGATTTTCAAAACTAAGTTTTGAAATATTTTTGCAAACATAAATTTTGTAGTAGATTTTTGAAATAGTTTTCAATGAGTTTGAGTTTTGAAAGGTTTGTTCAAAATAGTTTTTCAAAAGAATTTTCAAAATAAGT
>NW_027429673.1:0-1840 GCF_044706935.1 Curcuma longa | reverse complement strand
TTCTGTTCGATTTTAGATCGATGGATAATCGATCGGTTGATCGATTATAATGGGTTCTGGTCGATTCCTAAGGGATTTGTAATCGATCAATGAATCGATCGTGGATCTGAAACTCTGAAACTGAAAAGTATCAGTTTCTGAAACTTTTCTGAGAGCAATCAGAAACTGAAACTTAAACATATCCTAACCATCTGAAACAAAACAACCTATTCCAAGTTCCATTGTGCCAAAATTTAGGTTTGTGCCAAGTCCCAATGTGTTTCATACTGGTGTGCCAAGTTTTAGTATCAGTTTCAGGCACCGTATCAAGTTTTCTGAAAAACATAAAGTTTCTGATAACAATCAGAAACTGAAACTTCCTTAAACCCATCCTACCCTTGTGTACCAAATTCAACTCTTGTGTGCCAATTGTCATACTCCCAATCGGTGTGCCAAGTTTCGTATCAATTTTCAATTTCAAATTTCTGATTTCAGTCTAGTGTCAAGTTTCTATAGGTTTCTGGAAACTTATCAGAACCTAGATAGCTATCAGAAACTTACTAATCCAAGTCATGGGCAAATGATCAGAAATCCAAATTTCTCAAATCATTAACCTAATTCAGTGCCAAGGTCATGAAGGCATATGTGCCAAGGTCAGTGTCAGTTTTCAGGTGTCACTGTGCCAACATTCAGTGTGCCAAGTTGCAGTATCAGTTTCTGAAACCTCTTAAGTTCCTGATAACCATCAGAAACTGAGACCTAAACTCATCCTAACAATCAGAAACCCTCGACACACCCTATGTCATATTTCATTGTGCAAAGGGTTGGTTTATCTCACTCTCTTGTGTGCCAAACTAGAGAGTGTGCCAAGTTTGTGTCAACTATCGTATGAGTTTGGAGTTTAGTGTGCCAAATTTCAGATTTCATCGTGCCAAGTCTCAAAACCTAATCCAAGTCATGAATCCTTAGCTTTTATCCATCGATGGTCTAATTTGGCAAATTCTTGTGTGCCAAATCAAAGAAACAATCAAACATAGGAAATAACACAAGAATCAATCAATAAATTCGAACAATAGAATTCTAATAGGATTCCAGCCAAGTTTCCTTGACCGGAATGTACAAGTATGATTTAGAAACCAAATGCACATCAATTATACATTGGTATTCCCCATACTTGATTGATATATCGTCAACCTCATTATTCAAGGGATGCATGATACATTTTGAATAATTTGGTTGATCCTAGCATCTCACCCCATTTCTAGCAATACAAAAATATTTTGTTAAACCTTATAGTTTGTGTGAGATGTCCCCAAGTTACCCAAACAATTTAAATGATCATGAAGGGTTTTTAATTAAAGAAAAACCTATGGTGCGGTGCACATTCCCAACTCCCTTCTTAAAAAGCTAAATTCATTTTCGGGGAGTGGTTTAGTGAAAATATCCGCTAGGTTTGACTTTGACTCAACATGTGAGAGTACAATATCGCCCCTAGCAACATGATCTCTAATAAAGTGATGTCTCACTTCAATGTGTTTGGTCCTTGAATGATGGACTGGATTTTTTGTAAGGTTTATGGTGCTTATGTTGTCACACAACACTTGCACACCCTTGTAGGATAATTCATAGTCCTCTAACGTGTGCATCATCCACAACAATTGCGATACACTCTCTCCCATAGCAATATACTCAGCTTCGGTCGTGGAGAGAGCTACACAATGTTGCTTCCGACTTGACCAACTAACTAAGGATGATCCTAAAAATTGACAACCCCCACTTGTGCTCTTCCGATCCAACTTGCACCCAGCATAGTCGGAATCGGTATAGCCTATCAAATCAAATGACTCGGTACGGGGGTACC